>NW_024881282.1:28128451-28222627 GCF_018691265.1 Tyto alba | reverse complement strand
CATGGCAGTGACACATGTCAAGATTTAACTAGTTATCTTAAGTTTGATCTCTGAGCCAAATTGCTCACATGCAGATCAGCTTCTGCATATGTAGAAAAAAAAAAATGTAAAAAACCCCCATAGTTTGTTCATAGTTTGTAATTGACCCAAACATTAAGAGTATGACAAAGTCTTAAATACTCTGCTATAATTACTAAACATTGAATATGAGATCTGATGCTTTATAAGATTTAGAGATTCAAGCTGAAATTCCTAAAGAACTCCTATAGGAAAACCTACTGTCTGTCACAGATCCATAGTGATGTGAGCTACCCAAGTAGATCTACAGTTTCTAATGTTTGATTAATATATAAAGAGTTTCCTGTCACAACTGCATCTTTCAAATGTGTTAAAACTACCTGAGTAAAAAAAATGAGAGATAACCAGAAAATATTTCTCGTCTCTTTACAAAAGAAACAGCCAGTGTTCACAGAGACGGGTTTTCAATTCAGAGTTTTTAACTTCACTTTCAAACTTACTTGCAGACTGGATCACTTACTGAAGCACTTTTTGTGTCTTATTCTATATTATTGCACCAGAGTTTAAAAAAATTAAAGAAACTAAAAACATGAGAAAAGCAAAAAGAACCCAAGCAAACCCCAGTTTTTAAAACATTAATTCAATGACATTTGCAATTGATTCAATGCCCACTGACCACATCAACCTTTGAATCAGACTTTCTGTATATAGACGGATGCCTTCAATCAGGCCATGAGTGATGTTGCATACACAGAAGTTAAGGTCTTTGAAAATTCAGCTTTTCAGCACCAACACAGGAACTAGATGCTGTCAGCAATTTGGAAATGACATCAGATTATTTATTACTATTTCATTAACATATAAGAACATATTGTTCTAGGAAAAGCACATTCGTATAAAAAATCACCAAGTAACTCAGTTCAATATTGTTAAATAATAAACAATTAACAAACTGTTGTTTACCTGTTGTATATTAATTTTATTACGTAGTGATGTATAGCACCTTAAATAACAGTAGTATTATAAAATGATGGATGTAAATTTTTGTCTAATTAATATCTAAAGTGTTCTAAAAGAGAGAAAAAATGAAGTATATGTTTAATGTTATTAAATCCTATGGTCTTAAAGGAAACTTAGGCCCTCAGTATAAAAGTATAGTATATTTGTAAGTGCTTTGACACTCAGGTGTAAGAAAAATTATTCAGTGTTAAACCTACATGAAAATGATTTTGTATACTTAAAACTAAATTCTGTGGGATTTCTGAGTTTACATCCAGGCAACAGGACCTAAACTAAGAAATGTTAATCAGATGTAACAGAAACACAACTGGAATTGACCAGGTTTCACAAAATACCATTGTGTCTGAAAAATTATCTGGAAGATAACTATTCTTGAATGTGAATCTAATAGAATATATGACATCCCCACATACCCGACATTCAAGCACCATGAACTGGAAGGACAGATTCTCTAATTCTGTATAGCCCAGAACTCCTAAAAATAAGTTTCTTGTACAATGCCTTGCTCTTTCAAAGGGACATTACACTATTTTAATACTTTTTTCACTTACACAAGCTATTAAGGAAAGTCTGGGTGCTATGCAGTCAAAGCTAAAAGATGCATATTTTTGCTTATACACAAATCTTAATAATTTTCTATACCTGCCCCTCATTTTATTTCTGCATCAAATATTGTAAAATGGGGTTAAACTTCAACTTCAGCAGTGGTATGGGACCTACTGCAAAAGCATGAAAAGTATTAGAACTAGAAGTTTTAAGAATCCTGTGCTGATCAGGTTTGCACTGTGCATAAACAGACACAACCAGAAATAAAACCTAGTTGTGAAAGACAATTACTTTTTAAGTGAGTTGCTTTCATAGAGAAGCAGAATGATGCTACAATGAATCCCCTTAATATTCTTATTAAGAAGACAAGGTCGCTGCTTTGTGTGTTTTTTTATAAGAACACAAGTGAAAGTTAGCCTATCTGTAGTCATTCTTGTCATTCCATCTTTAAGCCATGTAAAAGACTGTAAAGCACTAAATTTGTATTTTCCATGTTACTTTTTATCTTGTGATGACCTCTCCTGGTTGAGCTGTTCATTAGCCTTCATTCCAGAAGTTAAGAGTGTTTTGATCCCTCTATGTTTATTCGAAAAAAAATAATGCAGTAATATGAAGAATTTATTGCCAAGAGATGAAAAACGTGACTACAAATAGAATTTACAGTAAGATCTGAGTATTAGTGTGTATGATACTGTATCATAGTGTATGTTTACTGTACTATAAGAATGGTTTTCAACACTCACTTCATCTTGAGATAAAACTGAATGAAATGCAAAGCTTTCAATGGGATCACTTCTGAATCAGTATTACCGAGACACATCATTTTAATGACAGAGATAGATTTACTGATTTTGCAAAGTAAACAAAAATTTGAGATGCAGTATATTGGCATAAGTGATGTCCCATTCTATTCTTTCTGAAAACTGTATCTTTTTCTGTCAGCACAAGCATACTGTAAGAAAATACTGACTAGCAAGCTCACATATAAGGATTCATAATTCACTGCACACCATGAATCTTAGTAAAAAATACTGTAAAGAATAAATTGTTTTTTGTCAGTTACTTCAAAGTTAAATCATAAAGCAGCAACAGAGGAGAAAAAAAAAATGTAGTTAGAAATCAGTTTTACATCAGAGTTGAATTTCACACAATTTTTAATTCTTTCAGAAGTATTCCCAATATGATGTTCAAAAGCAACTGATGAGATTAAAAAAAAAAAAAAAAAAAAAAAAAAAAAAAAGAGATTAAAAATTGCATTCTCTTGTCAAAGGAGAACAAAACTCCCCAATGCCATTCACAACCAGTTGCATACGCAGTGACAAAAAAAATCCCAGAAAATACAACACAGTGACCAGTCTGTATACCATAGCGTGCAACGGAAGTGGCGCACCAAAACACTGTGACACAGCAATTGAGTTCCTACTGTACCGCTTCCCAAGCACCCGCATGTCTTTACAAGAATTTTAAGCATGTGCTACAATGTGAACACTCCTTTTGTAATTTTAAGGATGATGTGTACTTCTAGCTATATTTCTGTTCCTAGTAAACAAATCTAGCTCCACTTCACTTTTAGAAGTGAGTCAGAAATGAAATGCTATACACTCCATAAGGACCGTATTGTATAAGCTCTTGGAAGGTGAATTAATATAAAGAAATTTTGAATATCTGAAAAAAAATTGTCAAGATGCAAATGTATAGGAGCAAATTGTAATTAAGATTATATATATCCTTTATTCATGGAATTCCTGGTTACAGTGATGTTACTACAATCATTAACTTCTCGACTAACTTCTCTGAAAAGTTAAAGACTTGTTTGCTGGGTAATCAAGTAACCCACTGATGGTCATTTTCATGTTAAACTACAGCCATGAACTACTGAACGACCAAAGGAAAAGCTCAGAAATCCTATTATAGAAAAGCAGTATAGGGAACTTTGTTTTCCAAAAACAGATTTCTGACAACCTAAATCATAAATCTTTTTTTCCCCCCTGTATATTCCTGTTATGCAGAGCCTGAGAGATGACCATGAAGCAATAATATTCAGAAGAAAAATTAGATAGCTGGTCAAAACTAAGCAGTAAACCTCAAGATCAATATTTCTCCTCAGTCAGAGGCAGAAAAATAACTGAACATCCTATAGCCTCTGAGACTTAGATACAATGCAGACACTGCTGTACATTTTCTGTTGACATGCAAATAAATGTCTAAGTGTAAGCAAATCCTGGAACAGTAACACTGATTTATTTTTCAATAGGTATCAGATGATAACAGATAGAAACCCACTGAGAAAGTATAGCAGTGCTCCACTTCCCTAATCATTGCATTGTTCAGTCCTCCTCCAAAGAAACAAATAAATAAATATAATGATCCACATAGATCTCTATGCAGTATATACATTACATTCCAAGACAATTCCCTGCCTGGTCAGTAGAATCAGCTCCCATGCACATACACACAATCCCAACACATCTATCTGTAACATCTCAGGACATTTCTTTCCTCTACAAACAGCAGAGGAAGTCAACAGTAGTGTCTATTTTTGATGATTCTATAAAAATGCACTGCTTCATTTCAGTATGCATTTCAAAAATACTTCCCAAATGGCAAATGCTTTACATGGTCTCTCTGAAGAGAAACAACTAAATACTTAACACTGACATCTACCTGCAAATGTTTTGCTGGAAACTATACCTAAGTGCAATGTTAAATATTTGATCCATTGAAATCAATGAGTACACTGTCATTTTGACACCAATAGCAGAATTGGGTCCTGTATAGGTGACCTGCACTCCTCCAGTCCAAAGTTCAGCATTTAGGCAGATGCTTGATGATTTCTCCACTATTTCTGCCTCCCTAAGGGGGGGCAGTTGCTGGCCTCCTCTAAAATACCTTTGCTCATTTTATTATGGGAAGCAAAACTTCACTCTCAAGAAAAGCTGTCCTGGCTGAGTTCCCTCTCATCAACTCACCATCATTCTTTCCTCTTCAAATGAAGCAAAATTTTCTCTTGCTGCTGCTCGATAAAACTCTAGTTATGGAAAATGCTCACATTTTCTCTTTTCCTTCACACAGCTGTGGAAGTACTTACAAATGCAAATTGCATACCTTCTGAGGAAGGTGGGAAAAAACAAACCAAACCAACCCAAGCAAACAGAAACCACCCCTAAACTTTCAACAGCTTCTATCTGACTCCTTTCCCCCTCTGACTCCATTGCAGAATCACGACTGTATCATAGAGCAGGTCTTTCAACTTTCCACATCAGCTACCACTGAAATAATCTACACTAAGGAAGACCTGATGGGGAGCACTGAGAACAGGACCAAACCACAGTGCACACATACACATCCAACTACGCAGAAAATCAAACACAGGATTCACCAGCAGAGAAGAAATAACCAACCTTCCAGAGTTGTGGGAATTCCCCTCTGGCTTCTTGCAGAGCTAAAATTGTGCATCTTAGAGAAGGGTACTTCCGAGATGCAGGCAGAGCAGTCCTGGCTCTGCAGCTCATGCTGCTGAAAATCCAGAGGAAGAGAGCTGCCCTGCAGCCAGCTCGGGTAACCACAACCATCCTTCACTCCCCGGCTCCCTGTACTCCAAATGCCAGCCACAGAAGACCTGCTTTTCTCCACTTTGGCTCCTTCTCTCTCCTTCTCTTTCTCGGAGGAGGTGGTAAGGAGGTAAAGGGGGTTGGGCTTTACCTTGGGGTAGAAGCCAAACCTCTCTTCGTCTGCTATCTCTGGGTTTGCAGCAGCAGGGTAAGTCCCGGTACTTTTCTTTCTCTTATTTCTCTGTGTTTGTGTGTGTGTGTGTCTATGCCTCCTTCTCAGGGTGGAGATAAAAAAAAAAAAAAAAAAAAAGGCCACAAAGTATCAAATAACAAAGATTGTAGAAGAGAAATTTTACAAAGCAATGCCCAAAAAGACGTGGGGGGTGGGGGCGTGGGGAAGGGAGGGAAAGGGAGATGGAGATGAAAGGAAGGGAGAACGGTGAAAAAGCTGTTGGTGCTGCTAATGCTGCTGTTGATGCTCCCACTGCAGCTGAGCCCTTCTTCCTGCCCAGCGCAGCGCTGCCGAGGGCAGCTGGCAATAACCTCCCCGCTCGGATATATCTACACGGTGTGCACGCACAGGCAGCCGGGGAGCCAAACACACCCACACGGGAACGGGGCGAGGGGGAGAGAGGGAGGAAGAGACACTCCCGCAGCACAAGAGCAGGCTCAGAGCCTCTCTCCTCATGTATTCATCATCCTCCAGCAGGAGGAAACGCTGCCAGGAGCAGCGGCAACCTCCCCCTCCCAGAAGAAAAGAAAAGAAAAAAAAAAAAAAAAAAAAAAAAAAAAAAAGCTGCAGAAGGGAAAATCCTCTCCCTAGCCCTCCCCTCCCCTTCCTCCAGCTCCTCCTCCTTCCTCTGCGCCCCCCCGGCCTCCAGCAGCCTGCTCGTCCCCTCCTGCCGGGCCGGGAGGGGGGATCGGGGGGGCCGGGGGGGCGGTGGGACCGGCGGGGGCCGCTGTCAGCGGTGCTGCCGCCGGGCGCGGAGCGGTGCGGAGCGGAGCGCGGCTCGGCGCTCAGCGGGGAGGCACCGGTCCCCCCCAGCCCCCCCCCCAGGTCCCTCCGGGAGGGATCCGGGCCCGGCGGGCAGCGGGCGAGTCCTGCCAGCGGCCCCAATTCGGGGCGGGGGCGGGGGGGGAGCGGCATCCCGCCCGCCGAGAGCTGGGCCTGCAGGAGCCGCTGCTGCGGGTGTTTTCCGTCGGGCGTTAATTCTCACTCCGAGAGCGA
This sequence comes from Tyto alba, assembly GCF_018691265.1. Lineage (NCBI taxonomy): Eukaryota > Metazoa > Chordata > Aves > Strigiformes > Tytonidae > Tyto > Tyto alba. The sequence goes on along the minus strand of NW_024881282.1, from coordinate 28,216,264 downwards.
GCCGGGGGGGGGCTGCACTGAAGTATCATGACGGTTTTCACCTATGAGAGGTGACGGAGGCAACCTGGCCATAGCCTGGGCTTACGGCTCGGGGATTTCAAGGGTCTGACTGTGCTTTCCCATCCCTCTCCATCCCTCCTGCCATTGCCCTTAAACAGACTGAGCTGAAAGTTATTGCTCACCAGATACAGTAGAATAATGAGGGTGGGGAGTTATTCATGGATTATTTATTCTACAGTCAATGAGGCAAAGAAAAATGAAAACAATTACTTCTCAGGTGTTATATAGAGAAGGCTGAGAAATTGAGAGGTATAATTTCTTTAGAGGAGTCTCAAAGCAGGGATGAATTATTTTCAGTGACTAATACACATGCTGTTAACAAGTATCTGATGTTATTTAGTGAGTGTGATGAAGTGGTTAAGACTGTATGTAAGACGAGAGTTTCAGAAAGGCATTGGGATATTAGGTTCCTCAATCCTATTGCCGTTCAGAGGGAGTACAGTGCCTGTCTTTTAGGTCACTTTGAAAACTCATCCCTACGCAATATGTGATATCCCATGAGAGCTGTGGCCTAGAGGTTTGAGCACAGCACAGAACAAAGCTTAAGTGCCGGTCCTGGGAAGAATTGTTTCTGTGATCTTGTCCAACTGCCGTAATTTTTTCTCCCTGAACCTTTCCTTTCCTTGCCTTATCCATGTCGAGTATTAATACATTAATATTTTTAATGCTTTCATAGAAGTAATGCCAATACCTCTGTAGCAAAAGTGGAATGAGAAAGTGCACTACGAATGCTGTCATTATACTTATTTCTGGTTTTGAAAGAATAAACATTCCCATAGAGACTCCGTTACCTCTTCTCTGCGTCATCCTGAGCCCTCTGCTGTGCCCTCCCCATTCCTTATACCCACAAACACTTCTTGGTGTTTAGGATATGTGAGGTTTTGAGGAATTAACTAAGAACAAAATATTAACTGGTGCCATTAAACTAGTTCAAAATTGCCCCTTTCCATGACTTCTTTCTTGTTAACATATTCCATTCTCCGCCTGCTCTATATCCCACAATTTTTCAAATTTGTAAACCTACATTTTCTGTTCTTTAGCTACAGCAAAAGTGATAGTGCTGATATAGTATCAGAAACTGACTGCATATATTCACTGTAAAAAGAAAAACTTCTGACCATGACAGGCAAAAAATCCTATTGCTTTCATTCTGAGATCTTGCAGCCCTTTCAGTATTCATTGGCCTTTATTATTCACCTGAGTAAGTAATAAACAGCTTCTCTGAGTAAGTATTTAAAGCTCAGCAGACCATTTTGCAAACTAAATTTCTGCTTTTTAAGGTCCTTCCAACAAGCACAACAAAAGCAATATACTTGCACATCATCCATTTATATTTTTATACATATATACTTGCATATCACCCATTTCATGGAGTCCTCCACTGGACAAAAATCTGACATTATCTGAGATGTTCAAACTTCACACTTCTTTAGCATATGCTAATTGAGGTTTTCAAAAACATACTCAAATTGCTCACGAATAGTCATGCATTTAAAAAATAATTATAAAGGATAAAAGAAGTCAAAACAGGAAGATTCAGCAGGTTGATTGATGAGTATCTCAATAATGGTGATAGTATAAAGTTTCCTTGTGGTTTGAGATGGAAGAAATGGCACAGATTATTTCATTTTTCCCCACCTCGGAATAGGATCAGTCCTTAAAAACTACTTAAAATATTTAAACTATGTAGCAACAGCAATGAGTTGTGCAAGGGTAATGCAATTATTTTTAATATAACCACAACTGGGGCCTGCAAAATCATTAACTTTGACTGATTTTGTCACACAAAAATCATTACAAAGATCTTCAGGCATTTTTTAGTCATATAAAATAAGCTAACCATCATATATATACTCTTCTTTTTTTTTTTTTTCTTTTTTTTTCTTTTTTTTTTTCTTTTTTTTTTTTTCTTTTTTTTTTTTTCTTTTTTTCCTGGAGGATGTTTTGAAATATTACTTTACATGATTCAACAAATCCAAGTTGAATATATTAACCTTTGAAATGAAAACATGGTCAAATTGTGTTAGCGCACAATATGAAGTTATTAGATACTTCTCTCTTCTACTCTTCCTCCTAACCTTTTCTTTCCAGAGTGTAAATGTGAGGATGTTCCTAGGCAAGCAGTGAGACACTCTTGCAATGGGATCAGGGCAACTGCCCTTATCACCCCTACCCTGCAACCAGAAAATGCCTGCAACTTGGGCCAGCAGGAATCTGCACTCCACACACTACAGGTTAGGAAAGTGCCCTAGCAGACTGGGACAGACACACTTCCCAAGATGTGCAGAAGGAGGATCTTCCAGCAAAGCTACTCCCATAAGAAAATTAATCCTTCCTTATTTTTCAAATCGACACTTCCAGAGCCTTAAAACCTGGGGAGGTATCCAGTCTACTGGTGAAACCTCCCTGGCAATTATTAAGACACTAAAGTGTTAAAAGACTCTAGTTATTACAGCTGTACACGAATTTTATTGAGCTTAATGGAAATTATACACACATACTGATGAATTAATAGATCATTCTGAATTTACTAGGGCTGTCAGGCATTGTCTGCTAAATGGAATTCATCCTGGACAGAGCTATATTTACAGTATGTGAATGTCAAGAACTAAACCACAATTTCAGAAAGCTAGAAAGGATAATTAAGAATTTCAAACACTGGTGGGACCAAATGGCATCCAATACACTGATCAGCTGGGGCCAAAGAAGAAAATGAGCCAAGCTGAAAAAGAAACTGAAACTTCTGAATTAATATTGAAAAATAAAAACCATGCTTTTTTATTCCTAACAAACTACTATTTTAGCATAGTTTTTCCCTTTTGTAGTTTGATGGCCAAGGACCCTTTGCATGGCAGAGCTCTAAAAATCATCCATAGCAGAATTTCCATCCAAGTCTCTAGTATGATAGTTATGAGGACTGCACACAGGAAAAATACATGCAATGTATTTCAAATTATGACCAAACAAGTCTTTATGATTATATGAATAGAATTAAATGCCATAGGATGGACAGCTCTATTACTGAGGGAAGTCTTGGGTTTATCAAGAACAACGTGGGGTTTCCTACTGGGACTGTCTATAAACATGCGTCTTTCTCTGAGGGAGAAAGAGTGCACATGAAAATTGAGATCATCTGCCTGTGAGAAAAAACTTATTTTCTAGAAATGCAAGTCAAGAAAGTATTTCATAACATTCTTAATGTAGCTAAAAAGGAAGATGAGGGTGCATTGACAGAAAAGAGCCATTATCTTCTTGCTTTATGCAGCTAAAAATATATCATTATAGTTTGAAATGAATGCATCTTGGCTTGACCATTGTTTTGTTGTTGTAGTTGTACTAAAAAACCAAACAAATAAAAAACCTGAAAGATGTATATAGGTACCCATAGCAAAATATGGTTCTAGTTCTTTCTTTACATGCTTCATAATGAAGGTAGTTTTAAAAAAGGAATATTAAACTCTCAAAATGTTCAGTATGTCACTATTAAAAATTATGACCCCAGACTTTCATTCATGCAGACATCAAAAGAAATTGAAGATGCTCAGAAGGTTTCATCTTCATGCCCCTACATCTTCTACAGTTTAAACATGTGCTCAAGACAGCATCTACCTTCAGAAATTTCTTCTGGTACAACTCGGTCTCTATCAATCTACACTGCATAATGAAAAATTTTGGCAATTAAATAAAAAAAATCATGCCATATGTCTCAGACATATCCTAGACTTGAATCTGCATTTTATGGATGTGCAAATAGAACTGAATTCCATTCCTTTCTGCATCATGACTAAAACAACCAAACAGAAATGGTGGTTACCTGTCAGAAATGCGTTTGTTTTACACTAATCACCAGTCTTATTTTGAGCTCATTTCCAGCTTAATGCTCCTTGAAGAAATGGAAGAATCTGTTTATTTACAAATATAATTTAGTTACTGCTCATGCACTTGAACAGTCCATACTAATTCTCTCCTCCAAGACAGTATTATTCTACACATTCATGTCTTTCTTTTTCTTCTGAGTTTGCCTTCAGGCCCCACCTTAGGCATGCTTCCCTCCGTCTCTCATTTAAGCACTACTTGTTAAATTATTTGGATGGGTTTTATATTGAAATTTTTTTTTTGCATTCATACTATACCTGAAGTCTATTAATGAAAAAATGAAACAACATTTAAGAATCACTGTGACAAATTATTTCAATATGCTATTTTATTATTCTTCTCTTCCAAGCTGGAAATGTTACATCTATGAACATACCGATTTTGAGAAATTACCTGTTTTAGGGAGTTATACAGAGCAACCTGTGGCTGCTACTAATGCAGCCAGCCCAGCTGGAAGCTCAGCTGAATCTTGTATGTCACATGCAGGATGAGATTTTCTTTGCACAAGAAGTAGGGGATGGGGTTAGTAATAGCCATCTCGATACAATGGTCTTTTGAGGATTTTGCCAAATTAATCACCTGAGAAGACTGCACTGAAAACCATCTAGACATTTTTTAAAACATGAATTAAGGCCTTGAAAGACTGACCCCTTGATGAATCTATTTCTATTTCATTCTGGAATGAAGACCAGGGGGAGTTTTCTTTCAGTTTATTTATTATTTTTTTAGACCACATAGGTGCCTTCTCTCATCATAATGTTATATATTACTATTATCAATAGCAATAATATTTTATGTTGACTTTTTATATATTATTTAGATTATTGCTAAATGACAATACATTAAATAGTATTTTTGAGACCTTAGTCTTGTCTTTCATGCTTTCGATGAGTAAGATGGAATCTTAGTACTACAGAAAGGAGTTTTTCTATTGAACCAAACAGAAATAGGATTTTAACCCTTATATACCTATGACACCTGAGGAAGTCCTGTCTGTGCAGAGTCAGACACTGTGCATCTCATAAGTGTATAAAATAACACTGAAGATGTTGATTATTTTCCAAGCATCTACATTGAACTTGCATTGCATTTAAGTATCAACCTATACAACAGATCTTACTGAGAGTGTATTTTAAAAGTACATTTAAGTATACATATAAAATACTGTGCTGAAATAGTCTTTTCTTAATTGAGTTTAGACCATTTAATAAGCAATTCATGGATGCATGGGGAGAATGTCTATGCTGAAATAAATGCACACAAAGTGAATTATAGTAATATTATCAAAAGCTATTGCAATTGTGTTGGAAACATTTCTAGTCACCTTTAAAGGAGAAATTTAAATCAATCTGGAACATTTTATTCTGCTATTTGTGGGGGGAAAAAAAGCATCCTTTCGCTAATGCACAGACTGCAAGGTAAATGCTAGAGAAGAGACTGTCAGCTCTTCTTATACTATCATTTATGCCTGGATGAGGAGTCTCCATGTGACTTGAAGGCTTTTGCAAGACAAATACATAGCAACACTTTGGTGAATACAGTAAATACTGCCACAGCAAAATAATATTAGGGAAGAACTGATGTATTTTTAGACATATTTTAATGCAAATTAGCAGCTGAAAACACAGGAAAGATCCAGCATAATCTGACAAGATTTCTTTCTTTAAACTGACAGTGAGCTACAGTCCTCATCTTGGGAACTTATTTGGTAAAGGTTTTGGAATAATTCACAACTAGTATCTTTAAATCACTGCTTTACATTAAATAATTTGTTCTACCAAGGATATAGTCTCATTATCTACTCAATACATATTTAACAGATTGGAGGAGGTTAGCAGAGTAATGCGGTAAAGTTACTGAACCATTTAAGCATTCTGAGTAAATATATATTAGCCTCCCTGTTACATTGTCCGCATCATTCAGTCTCAATTACCACACTAATAAACCATAGTTATCTTCATCTCCTACTACAGATAGCATATGGATACATGACAATAAAAGTACTTTAAAATACTACCATTTACTCTATCTTATAATATTAGGAGTATCCAGAGTCCTCTTGAACCATTTTATAAATTCTTTCATACAATTGATTGTGGTAAGGTGCTTGGTGTTACAGTTAAATGTGAAGCTCCACTAATTCTCCATTATGACTCCAGGACTGCCTTTTATTAAGTGTCTATAGTGCACCTAGCACAGAGCAGGGTGTCAATCGTGACTGGAGCTTCTGCATATTACTTGAATATGATTATGCTTAAAAGATAAATACATATTGTTTTGCCTGTCTGTACACCTGCCTGTTAGACAATTTCCTATGCATCTCCTGTGTTTCTCCTCTTTTTTTTTTTTTTCCTTTTTTTTTTTTCCTTTTTTTCCCTTTCTGCTAGGCTTCTAATTCTAACAAAGACAGCCTGGCATTAAGAGCACCAACTGTTCAAAGGCTGGCAACCTGTCAACTTTTTTTAAAACTGAAAGCATTAGATGAGCTTTATGCTAACTTTAGGAAGCCACTTGCCATGGCTATGCAGGCACAGTAACTGCATGGGCTGCAGTGGAGTTTGTGAGCTGTGCAAGAGCTCCAGCCGAGCCTGACCAGATCAGGTCAGCCCACAGCTCACAATGAAGCTGCTGTATCACATGCCTTGAAGAATGTTCCCATTCACCAGTTGGAGATTTTCATTAAAGCCACTAACCCTCTCGCTACTTTAAATGGAAAAATAGACAGTATAGGTTTTTGGTGAACTAGGGAGACTGGTTGTTAGCTTCTATGTGGTCTGAAAACCACTATTTATTTTATTGTCATATTGATATAAATTCTATGCTATAGTAGTTATATGCTGAAAAAGAGGTGGCTTATTCATTCCTTGTTCAGAGTAGTCCCACCACAGCTAGTCTGATGTTCTTTCAGGAGAAGCGATCAGCACGCTGTAGTAGCTTATAATAAAATCATACATGCATGTACATCATAAATGCACATGCAAATATTGTGAGCACAAATGACTGCTCTTGACATCTAGGTAGCCATTTTGAAAGTAAGGATGAAACTAAGAATGAAATTACTTCTTTCAACAGAATCAGGAAAAAAACGAATAGTAATAACAAGGGAATGAAATCAAAGTACAAGTTGCAGGGCTGCACCACAATCTTTTTTGTTGATCTTCCTTGTGCACTGACATACAAAAGCAAATGGGAAGCCTTGATAGAAGGCACACATTGATCTCTGATTTATGAATGTTGCACCTGTGATCACCCTTAATCACACACAGCCCCTCATCAGATTTGATAGTTCACAGGCCTGTTCATAAAGAGCACTTCAGCTTAATTTATAAGGAGCCATGATCTGGTTTTAACATCTCTAGAGTTTAATATGCACTATGCAAAAAAGCCTGGGTTTATTGCATGGAGTTAGAAAACATCTAATCAAAGACATGATTTTAAAGTCTTTTCTGCAGTCAATAGTTCAGTGCCATGAACTATCACATGCCCTGCTACACAACAGTAAGGGAGGTGGAGCTAGGCTGTCGGTACACACATGAAACTAAGATGATAATAACCCTCTATGTGTTGGCTCTTACAACAACCACCACAATGCATTCTGAGTTTACCATCCGGTCTGGTGTCACATGAACAACTTTTTGTGCATGTTTCCTCTAGTTTGGAGAATAGAAAGCTCCCTAACTGAGGAAGAAGGGATTCTAAAAAAAGCCCAAAAGTGATCTGAAACGACAGACCACAGAACTGTAAAGGAGCCTGTGGGTAAACTGCCTTATTTACATGTCAGAGGCTTCAGTACCAGTCCACCATACAATTCTGTTATCCCTTGGAGAGCAAATTATATATGTGTATGCATCACCTACTCGCACAAACAAATACATAATGTTAGGTAAGTGTTTAATGTCACGTACATACAATGTAAAATAAAAATATCTATTATAGAATGACAAGCTTATTATTAAAATACATTCTGGATAATCTTAATCCATAAGAAAACAAAACTAGAAGAGGCCGCCCAAGTCCTATCAGTCGGCCAGAAGTATCTTCCAAGATAAAGTCCCTTTTCTTCTCAAGCACAAATCCTTTTCACAGTATTCATGAAACACAGTGTGACTTGAAGATGCTTTCTGTGAGGTATGACCACATAAGAATCACTTGACCTTCAGACACTTTGCAGCTTATTTGAAAGTATCAGACATGAAAAAATATATATATTTGATAAAAGACTTACACTTCTTGATCTTACCTCATTTTTAAATTAAAAATTATAAAGTCCCATTAGGTAGACCAAAGTCCTGCTACTACAATAGTGCACAGGTTTTTACCTATAAATGCATTGGTAATAAAAGGTTCTTAGACTACTGTATGTTACTCACTGTGATGTGGCATGTAATGAATGAACAATATGCTCCACAGCATCTTAGGATTTCAAAGCATCATACAAATATTGAATTAAGCTTCCCAATGAGGTAAGTAAATATATCAATGTATAGAACAAGCCCAGAAATCTATGCACAGTGTCCAAAACCACACATGTTCCAACTGCTGTAAACAAGATCCACTGGCTCTGAGACCAAAATTTAATTTTGAAAGCCAGGCGGTCAAATCAGCAAAAGCTATTCCTCTCGCCCTATAGGGCAAGTTGCCCTATCAGTGAAAGTGAACTGAGAGCACTCCATTAGTCCTTTGATAGAGATGGCAGAGAGTAGGAGAGAATATGAAAGATTTAATCAACAGAAACGCTAAGAGGAAAAGGCAGAAGAACCTAAGTGAAAAGTACTTTAAAAGGAATCAAAGGAATACGATCATAGAATAGAAACATGGAATCACAGACTGTTTTGGGTTGGAATGGACCTTAAAGCCCCCCCAGTGTCACCCCCTGCCCCAGGCAGGGCCCCCTTCCCCCAGCTCAGGGGGCTCCCAGCCCTGTCCAACCTGGCCTTGAACCCTTCCAGGGAGGGGGCACCCACAGCTGCTCTGGGCACCCTGGGCCAGCGCCTCACCCCCCCGCACAGGGAAAGATTTCTGCCTTAGATCTGATTTGAATCTACCCTCTTTCAGCTTAAACCCATTAACCCTTGTTCTATCACTACACGATCTTGTAAAAAGCCCCTCTCCAGCCTTCCTGCAGGCGTTCTTTAGGTGCTGGAAGGCTGCTATGAGGCTATGATGACAGTAGCGAACAAGCTAATGCCTTTTGCTACCTATAAATGAAATATGGTAGAGCTGTAGGTGAACTTGATGGAACTAATAGTAGAAATGTTCATAATTCATGGAGTACACACATTTTTGTGGTGCATCATTCAGAACTGATACGGTGCTATCTTGTAGAAATTTCTGCATTTTGTAGAAACGATTTGAGTGCAGAGAGGTATTTAACAGCACCACTTGTCACTTTTGAACAGTGAAAGATCTTCAGTATCCCAGTCAAAAACCTTGAAATGTGTTGAAGTCTATATGGCTGTACTCTACAAAAGAAAGACGAAGAGCAGGGTATTTTATTTTCACTTTAAAAAGACCTTGATTTTCTCTAGTAAACATTGAGAACCTAAAAGAATGCAATCTCCTTAAGAACTAAAAGGAATGCAATCTAATTATAAGTGCTGCTGTGATAAAAGCACTGAGTCCCACTGTGTTTCCAACTTCATGATGAAGCAAAGTCTTATTGTTCTACCCACAGACATGCCTGCCAACGTGGGAGAATTTTAGATGCAAACAGAAGACTGAAAGTCTATTCTCTACTACAGCAGCGAGTAATTTAGTTGCTTGCCACTTCTACCTCTAGTGAAGACCACTTTATATACGAGTTGAAGGATATATCGGCACCATTCTGAAAAGCTGTAAATACAGCATAACTTGTTTTCTAGGTGCTCTCCATCCACATGACTGCTTCTCCATCATCTAGTGGACTGTCAGCTTAGAGGCTGTCTGGCAAAATATTAACCCCCTGGGCATGTACAGACATAGAGGACATCATCAGCTCCAGGGCATGTCTCAATTACACTTCTTGCAAACCAGCTATCTGCAAAACTGGCAGCTCTGATGATGCAGGTGGCTTCAAAAGTACCTATAACGTTTATAGACACACTCACAGGGATATTTTGCCAACTCAGATTGAAAAATCTGTTCTTCCTAGAAAAAGTGCATCTTTTGTTCATTAGTCTTCTGTTCAGCTCAGTTGACCTTGGTTTTATTTCAAGATTTGATTGCTGTAACGTTCGCTCTGCTGCTCAGCCAGCAGTCTATAGGATTACAAGAAGTAAACAGTTGGAAGGAAAAAAAAGGATGGCATCTTTCTCCCTCACAAATTAAGGAAGGATTCATCTGAATATAGACATCTATCTTTGAACTTGTCACTTTAGTCTCCCTTTACAGTTGACAGAGAGCTAGTCAGGATTGTCAATGTCATCTAGAATAAGATTTATGTTACCCTAAACTAGAAGTTTGCACATGATCAGATGAGTCAAGCACCACTAAAATGCCTTTTTCCTCTCTTTTAACTACAAGAAGATCCTTGAGTATCTGGCACAGCGGTAGACAGCAAAACATGGGCGAGATGAAGCCTGCCTTTAATAGAGATTCTGCTGTTCCCTCCACAGAGTCTGCTTCACCCCTGTGTCTACTCACATACACTGTGCTGGCTCGCTCATATTGAGGATGTAAGAATAACGACATACAGAATTGTGGAATCACATTGGGAATTGTGAAGTGCCTTTTCTTTGCAAGCATGATCCTGATTTGAAACTTTATAGATAACACCAAGCCTAAATTTTTGTAGTTAGCCAGAAATTACAATACTAATACTATCAATATTTATATGATTATATATATTTTCATATAAAGATATATAATTAAATATATAAATATAACATTATATATTATTATTATTGTTGTTGTTATTAATAAAAAAAATACCACAAAAAAAAGAAAACTTCACAAAATAAATAACAGATAGGAAAAAAGAATATGATCATCAGACAATACTGCATTAGATGTAAAAATAGTAGGCACTCTACAGTTTTGCAGCTCATACAAGAAACTAAAGGGAGGAGGCAGTTGTGCTGTGTTTTTTTCTTTTTTTTTCTGTCTGGCTGTTTCTCTTTTTTTATCATAGAAGGTGTGGAATTTCTTATTGATTAATAACAACGATAGCAAATTAAGAACCATCAAAGTACAGGGATTTCCTTTAAATTAATGTAAATACTGGGTGGACAAAAGCATTCATATAGCCATGTTGATATGGTTAGATCTCATCTATACTAGCATATTTTTCATTAGAGTTACACCTTGTGAATTATCTATTTTTTTTTTAAATGTGTTTTTTTAAATAAAAACATATTTTCAAGGGGTTTCTGTGCTCTGCTATAAGTTTGTGAGACATATTTAATTGTAATCTCTATTTTGCTTCCAAAATTGAAACAAAACAAAAATTCCTTTGTCCTTCCCTCTTCTTTCAGAAACCCCAATGTGGTGCTATACCAATCTGTGTGCCAGGCTACACGTCTCTCTCTCCTCAAGGGGTCTTCCAACATTTCCATTTATTTTATCATCAACTCTCAATGTAAAACATAAGAGAACTGCACATACTGGATCTTTGGCTCTGAGTGTTTACTGAACAACAAGAAATACAGCATTTTGCTTTCCTAACAAGGCCTTAAAGTCCACCCCTCCCTGCTCTACCAAGATCAGAACAGTTTGCTTTTTTTCCCTTCCATGATTTCACAATAATCCCTTCCTTTGCTTTCTGGTGATAGGATACATATGCTCAATCACTTCTTCCTCTCCAGCCTATGCAGGAGGGGAACAATAATTAAAATCTTATATATGCATGCAGATACTGCTCATGGTATTTTCAAATTAGTTTGAGAGATAGGAAAGGTGTTTGATTCACATTTTCTGTTGTACCCAAACAAAATCATTGCTCCTCACTTATTATGAGATAGTGCTTGCTGTATAGAGAGAGCATTTGGATCAGTTTGCCTTTCACAACTTACCTTGCCTTTCTTTTATTGTCAATGATCAAATCCCTCACTGGCTTCATGGTGAGCTGGACTGAGTCCATGATCCCATAGGGTTTATATTGTCTTGTTTATATCTAACTGACATATTTTATTATAGTATTGGGGAAAACACTTGATGATAACTGTTTGTCTAACTCTGGTTTCCAGTTTATCTGGAAAACACATTTCTCACTAGGTCAGTTATATCTTAGCACAAAGCTTGATTACTGACTAAGAAATGTGCTCCATGCATCTGACTCTTACCTGCACTACGAAAAACTTACATGCTTCCAGAACCATCATAACTTTAGTTATTCAGAAAGTGAATATGTTCATTCTCAAACATTTCGGTCCACCTTTTCAGGGTATCCAACATACATTTCTGTAACTATTATCAATTTCAAAGGAAGCCTTGTATCAGTTAAGGCATAATGAAAACAGTAGGATTGGACTTTAATTTATTTGGAAGCCAAAAGTTTGTATTTTTCAAATTTCAGAGTAAAAAACTGTTCACACAAGATTGAGCTTTCGTGCTCCTGAGGAATTTATTAATTCACGTAACTGACATAATCTTTGGAGCAAGGGAGAAATGACTCCTCTGCTTCAACGGATCACCAGTGACATTCACCTTATATACATGTCAGCTAAGGCCTATGGACAACAGAAATTCAACTTATACTTGGAAAAATTGATATGAATGTAAAAGTTTATGTAAACTCTATGATAGATCTTTGTATTCTGTAAGATACTTAATTTTTTTCTGCACCTTGTCTAACTGTACAAGAGCATGAACCTTCCAAGTCAAAGCTTCTTGAATTCTGAGTACCTATGTTTTCCATTAAAACCTAAACCAAAATTTTTATGACTTATTCTTGGCAAAAATGGTTTTACCCGATGCTATCACACAGAGATGACGGATGAGGGATTGCAACCCTGTTCTACAAATGTCACTTGGGAAAATATATGTAAACTGTTTATGCACTAAATGACAACTTTTATTTCACTTGCAGAATTATTGTTTTTTGTGTTGACAGTGCATGCAGATCTTGGTACATGTGTAGTGCAGAATCCACTCATGCGCCTCTTCTCTCTTTCCACTATATTACATACATTTTATTAATACATTCATATACTCATATTAATTGTGTATGTTTTGTGTAACCACAAGTAGGAAAGGCACCAAATGACCTGCCTTAATTATTCCATTCACTCTGTAGCACAACTCTGTCCAATGGGGTTCGCTTCCTTTCATGACAGGGATCGAAATAATCACACAACTTTCTTTTGTCTTCATTCTTGAATTAAAAAAAAAGTATGGTCTCCCCTCACTAGAAAAATGGTAATATTAAAGAAGAGTACACTATCCACATACTGTAATATTTTGTATGTCTATTAGATGCACCAGTTTGCCCATTTCTCATCACTATGAACAGTAATGGGAAACAAAATGTATAATACATCTAGCCATAGGCCTGTGTACCCTACCAGGACCAATCAGTCTTTGGTAGGGAACTAGATATCCGTGTTAGTTTAGGATTGGCTCTACCACAGCATATTCTGGAGAACCATCTCAAGCCTGCTTAAACTGATGTCCAGCAACTCTGTGTTCCCCAAAGGATATTTCTTTGGCTATGGTTCAACAGAGTACAAAAAAATCCAAACTAAATCAGATAAACCCCACAACAGAAATGGTTTTAATAGACTAGGTGTTCTAGTACATCAGCTATTCATGACTAAAGGTTTCACCAGACAGAAACAGAAGTAGTTCAGGCATTTGAGAAGTTGGACTGGACTCATCCCAAAAGCCTGTATATGCAATATATGTGGAATGTGAAGAATGTCAACAATTTTCCTTCTGTCGAATGTTAAATAAATACCTATTTCCACCTAAATTTACTGTTCACCAAAACTTACTGAGTAATAAATGAAAAGGAAAAAAATATGACAGAAAGACACTGCGCATCCTTCAGACACAAGTGAACATTTACAGTGCAAATCTGTTGCCATAGCCTGAAAATTCTCATCAGATAATGACATGCTGTATATGAACAAGCCTCTGACTGTAGAAAATTATTGAGAAAATTGTTAAAATTAAAAATGTTAAAAGTGTTCTCTTTTACATGACAAAAGCAAAATTTAGCTTACTGAATCACTAAAATGAAAAATTATGTCTTTCACAACACACTTCTGTTCTAGCCATCCTTACTTACACAAGTGTTTATTGACATTAATAATAATAATATAGTTATAAAACTGTATGTTAGTAAATTCTCGATGACATGTTGATTCTTCTGATTCCTAGTGTAATTTAACTGCTCTCAGTGAAATTTCTCTCAAATTGTACAAGTAAAAGAACACTCAAATATTGCTGTTATTTTTAGCATGTATGATTTATAAAACGCATGTATACTTTTTGCCTGTTTGCTTTCCAGTGGACAGATGCATTGTTAAACTCTATCATACTGAAATCATAAAATTTTATGTATCCCCTTTAAGACTTCCCTTTGCCCACATTTTGAAATGAATGTTGTGAATTCTCCTTTTGTCCATTTCTTCCCTTTTTCTGCACCCCAAACATGAAGTCACATACAACATATACTAGTTTGTTTTGGTTTGGTTTGGGTTTTTTCTTATTTCAGAAGTAAACTGTGAGACAGAAAACTTGTACAGAAAGGCACTCAGAACACTGCTATACGGCAGCCCCAGAAAGAGTCACGCGTTATGGCCCGTTATACGAAGCTACCGTCAAAACCGAGACGGTGGATGAGAAGTAGGAGTCCGAATCCTAGGACGGAGGGATGCAGGGGAGACGTCGCAGTCCGTGAAAATGGACGCCTAAGGAGCAGAGCTGATGCCGCAGCCGGCGACGATGCTGCGCAAAAGACTCCCGACCGGAAACTTCCAAGACCTACCCACGCTTTAAGCTCATAACGCAAGAATAAAAAAAGCACCCAATCGGCAGCGTGCCGATGAAGATGGGCGTTCGATACCCTAGGGATGGCCCCCGAGACGCGTGTCGTGCTCCTCGAGCACAAAGAGACGCGAGGACGTTTAGAGCCGAGGAAGGGCAAAGACACGGCAGACAGAAGAAACAAACAACACAATGACACACGCAGAGGCGGGAACTGCCCTGCCCGGGACACGCGAACATCGAGGGGAAAAGTAACCCGTTCCCTTTACCTGACCGGAGGGCCCCGCTCCCGTACAGCCTTCTCCCCCGTGCTAACTTTCAAACACTCCCCTGCAATTCCCAACCTCGGCCCCTCCTCGCGGCCCCGTTCGGTCGACTTAGCTTTCACAGGGCCGGAGGTCCGATTCCATCCTCGACAAAAGCAGCGCGGCAGCTAACTAGCACGTTCCTGCAGTTGCCGCCTTCCTCTTCACCTGCAAGAAAACGCCAACGGGAGAAAACACAACCGGCCGTTGGCATCGCGCTGCTCCGTGCCTACCTCTTCCACGACACCCCCCTGTACTCAGAAGCGTCGCGGGGTTCCGCTCACCGGCTCTTTGCAGAGTCAGATGCTGCAGCCGTCGTCACTGGCGTTACCTAAGATACCGAGAGACAAAGTTACCCTTGCGCTTCTAACGAGTCACCCACGATCCTCCTTGCGACTACCCCGGCTCGCTTCAAACGCTCATCCCATCCCAAAGGCGGCTCCCAAAGCACCTGCAAAAGCAAGGCGAGCGCTCAACGGAGCGGTCCTACGATACTTCCGTATTAGACACCGACCTGGCTGACAACTGCCTCACCTTCTCACACTGTCAGTCTGCGTGCGGCTCGGCCCCTCCGCGGCCATCCGCGGCACCTGCAAAAAACTCAAGGAAAAGACACGTGCCGAGAGTTACCGCCTGAAACTGGGGTCTGCCCGCACGGATTCCCATCTCCCGCTCCCTTACCTCGGCCCTTCACCTGCCCTGCCGCTGCTGTTTCCAGTTGTCACGTCAAGGCTCGCGTGCCACCTGTAACACACGTACCACAAGGGATGCTTCTACTTTCACCGACAATTTGATGCCTAAAATAAGAACTGCTACTTTAACCCCCCTCGTCGTGGCTCACCTCGCCCAAGCTGCCTCCGGTGCCAAAATCCTACTTTGCTTGTGGCTCTCCATCTAAAAAACAAAAACAACAAACAAAAAACACCACAAAACACACCACACACCGCTATCATCCCCTCAGATAGCACCGGTGCCATCTTCCCTCCCGCACCACTCAGTGACCCACCTTCTCACAGCCCTCCGCTCACCTCCCCCGTCACTCTTTGGTGCGCATCTCACCGATCTGCATGTCAAAACAGTTACGCGAGTCACCCGGAGGCTTAACAAATCCGGAGGTGTCACTTCCACCTAGGGATACTAGCTGGCATCCAACTACAGCCTGTTGTTAAAAAGAAAACCACGCGCCTCCCCCCAGAGCGTACGCTCCCACGCCTGCGAGCCTTAACACCTTTGAGATTCCATCTCATTTGCTACTGCTGGACAGCTGCTCCCACACCGCTCCAACAGTCTCCATAAAACGCCCTAGAAATGACCGTCCGCACAGCCTCTGGATGGCTACTACGAGGTGACCGTACGTCTGTCGCCTAGGCGGTCTAAGCGTATCAACATTTAAACCGTTGACTTCTACTGCCGTTGTACTTACTCCTGACTCTACACCCCCCAGGCAGGGCAGCTCTGAGCCAAACAGGCACACGCATACACTAACGCTAAACGCTACCAAAGGTTTGATTCCAAGATAAACTCTAAGCGATAAGGGCTCTCAGACAAGATACCATGTCAGGCGAGAAGACCTAGAGGGCCACAACTGGGAGGCGAGGAGGCTATACGGCAGCCCCAGAAAGAGTCACGCGTTATGGCCCGTTATACGAAGCTACCGTCAAAACCGAGACGGTGGATGAGAAGTAGGAGTCCGAATCCTAGGACGGAGGGATGCAGGGGAGACGTCGCAGTCCGTGAAAATGGATGCCTAAGGAGCAGAGCTGATGCCGCAGCCGGCGACGATGCTGCGCAAAAGACTCCCGACCGGAAACTTCCAAGACCTACCCACGCTTTAAGCTCATAACGCAAGAATAAAAAAGCACCCGATCGGCAGCGTGCCGATGAAGATGGGCGTTCGATACCCTAGGGATGGCCCCCGAGACGCGTGCCGAGCTCCTCGAGCCCAAAGAGACGCGAGGACGTTTAGAGCCGAGGAAGGGCAAAGACACGGCAGACAGAAGAAACAAACTACACGATGACACACGCAGAGGCGGGAACTGCCCTGCCCGGGACACGCTAACATCGAGGGGAAAAGTAATCCGTTCCCTTTACCTGACCGGAGGGCCCCGCTCCTGTACAGCCTTCTCCCCCGTGCTAACTTTCAAACACTTCCCTGCAATTCCCAACCTCGGCCCCGTTCGCTCGACTTAGCTTTCAGAGGGCCGGAGGTCCGATTCCATCCTCGACAAAAGCAGCGCGGCAACTAACTAGCACGTTCCTGCAGTTGACGCCTTCCTCTTCACCTGCAAGAAAAAACAAATGGGAGAAAACACAACCGGCTCTTCCCGGGGAGGCCACACAAAAAAATTTCTGCCTGCCTGTTTTGCCAGTTGACGGGGTTAACACAAAGGACACATCACCAAGCTAAAGAAATAGGCTTATTTCACTTTGGTTTAAAGCAGCAGAAAGAATAAGCGAGGTAACGCATCTAGTCATTACTACATAAAGCTAGCTCTAGTGATTAAGAAAGATACATCACCAATTGCCTTCCTACTTGACCATCATCCAGACCCGTGCATCAGCTGGGGAGCCCCGTCACAGCGAAGGGTCGGAGAGCCTTTCCCGGCAATTGGGAAGTCCCACGCAGTGCGTCCACTCGTAGGTAAGGTCTCCGTCTTTGCTGCGAGAGGGTCCGGCTTTTATACAGTTTAACAAACAAGTCTATACAAAATGCACAGGAGATATCTGGGAGGTTGATATGCCTCACTCAGGCACGTCCAGATCTGGCCAGGATCCGGGCATGTCTGAGGAGTTCCTCTTTTTCGGTACATTTGGGATTTATAGTTACTTCCTGTCGTTTACTGATTGTTCCCAGGGATCCTTCCCAGGGGTGCATTTTCACGCTGATAAGATGCTGGTCGCTGGTCGGGGGATTCACTCAGAAGTCAACCTTGGTTTGAGGCCTATTGTTCGGCCCTTTTTTGTTTCACTGCCTTAAAAACACCAGCCTGAGACAGACCTGCGCCCAAACATAGGCGACAACAGTCGCCTCACAGACCGGCCAGGAGCGGGGAGTAAAAACCCAGCCAGGGGACAGGAAGAGAAAAAATTTCTTGTCCCCCAGCTGTTTTGGGTTTTTTGGATTTTTGGTTTTGTGTGGTTTGGTGGTTTTTTTTTGTTTGTTTTTGTTTTTTTGTTTTTTTGTTTTTTTTTTTTTAATTTCTATTTTGTCTGTCTACTGCCTCTAAACAAAAGCTACACAACCTACAGCCCGTAAGGAAAAAACCAAAACATCAACCATTCAGGCACTGCTACACACATTTTAAACACCACACAGCCAGCTACCACTCAAACCACCACCCGCTCTCCCCTCGGCCACCCTACCACCAAAACCGCCACAAGCCATCACCCTCCGTGATCCTCAGAAACACCAGGTACGGGGGCCTCAAAAAATCATCCTGCCCGAAAAAACTCCAGCCTGAGCCTGACCTGCACCCAAATCCAGATAACGATCCTTGCATCGCACACCGGCCGGGACCAGGGAAAAACTACCCAGCCAGGAGACAGGAAAAAACAGAAGTTTATTCCCCTGACAGAGGTTTTCATTAAATCCAGTCTACGTAGTCAAATTGAGCCCCGCCTACACCCTGGAAGAAAAGAGACGACAAATACTCTTACACAGCTAGACACATTCTAAACATGGCGCTATTCCACCTACCGCCAAAACCAACCCCCACTCTCCACCGGCCCATCCTTCCGCCCAACCGTCACGACGGGCAGTCACCCCCTGAATACCTGTTCCTGGGGGACTCGAGCGCCTAGCCTGAGGAAATCCCGGCCCAAACCTGACCTTCACCCAGACGCTGACCGCGACCGTCACCCTCAGAGAGCATCTGCGACTGGGTGAAAATAAACCCCACCGGGGAGACAAAGATGTCACCCAGTTGGAGGATTTGTTTTCTTATTTAAAACAAACCCACACAGTGTACCCGTGAACTCTATTCCACCTATCCCTGAGACTCCACACCCCCAGGCAGAGCAGCTCCGAGCCACACAGACACACACAAAATACTACAAATGACGCGATTCAAAGAGGACTAAACGCTAAGCGATAAGGACACCCAGAAGGCTATGCCGTAAGGCGAGAAGACTCGGAGGGCCACGATGGCGACGTGAGGAGGCTATATGGCAGCCTACAAGAAGCACTAAGTGGAACGGCCCCTTACGAGAAGCTACCGTCAAAACCGAGACGATGGGTATGCAAGAAGATGGGCTTCAAGACCTAAGAACGTCAGGATACGGGAAAGAAGTCACCGGCAGGAACAACGGATGCCTAAATAGCAGAGCTGACGCCAGAGCCGGCGACGATGCTGCGCAAAAGACTCCCGACCGGAAACTTCCAAGAACTACCCACGCTTTAAGCTGATAATGCAAGAATAAAAAAAGCACCCGATCGGCAGCGTGCCGATGAAGATGGGCGTTCGATACCCTAGGGATGGCGCCTCAGGCACGTGCCGTGCTCCTCGAGCTCAAAGAGATGTGAGGACATTTACAGCCGAGGAAGGGCAAAGACACCGTAGACAGAAGAAACAAAACAACACGTTGACACACGCAGAGGCTGGAACTGCCATGCCCGGGACACGCTAACATCGAGGGGAAAAGTAACCCGTTCTCTTTACCTGACCGTAGGGCCCCGCTCCTGTACAGCCTTCTCCCCTATCCTAACTTTCAAACACTTCCCTGCAATTCCCAACCTCGTCCCCTCCTCTCGGCCCTGTTCCCTCGACTTAGCTTTCAGAGGGCCAGAGGTCCGATTCCATCCTCAACAAAAAACAGCACAGCAGCTAACTAGCACGTTCCTGCGGTGGCCAGATTCCTTTATCGCCTGCAAAAAAGCACTGAAGAGCTCAACTGCTGGTCAGTATCACGCTGCTCCCTGCTTACCTCTATCCGCAACACCCCCCCATCCTCAGAAGCATTGCGGTGTTCCGCTCACCTGCTCCTTTTGGATTCAGATGCCGCAGCCGTTGTAGCTTTCGTTACCTTACTTACCGAGAGACAAATTTACCGTTGTGCTTGTGAGAAGTCACCGACTCCGTGCTCGTCGTTGCTACTACCCCGGCTGCTTTCGGATGCTCAGATGATCCCAAAGGTGGCTCACTTGGCACCTGCAAAACCAAGGTAAATGCTTAACTGTAGTAGAATTTCTGACAGAGAACGGCCACGATATTTTGTTGCAAGGTTTGGACAATCCAGGCCTGAGATCAGACTGCTAACAACAGCTGTGTTATGAGAATGACCTTGAAGGGCTGTGTTGTGAGGAACTGTATCTGTTAATGAGGAATTTTCTCAGCTATGTATCTGGCTAAGCTAAGCACAAGTATGCAGCAAACCGCAAGATGCTTGCCGATCACAGTTTCCCTTTGGGTGCGTGATAAGTTGCTTATGACCAATAATCAAGGGGTATGGGGCGCGTGAACGGTGGGTGCTTGCTTTGCAAAGTATATAACAAAGAGATTCGGGCAATAAAGTGGGAACGACATGTAGTCGCATCAGGGTGATTGTCGTTACTCGGGCCACTCTCCGTATTGGGACCCTCTTCACTTAACCGAGTGGCCATATAAGACTGCACTATTAGGCTCGGACCTGGCTGATGACCGCCTCACCTTCTCAGATTGCTCAGCTGCATGCTCCTTCACCCTTCTGAGGCTACGTGTGTCACCTGCAAAAAAACAAGTAGCAGCACTTGCCAAGATGCCCAGGCAGAGCAGCTCCGACACAAACAAACATGCACAGACCGACACGGCACACAGACAAGATGAGAGACATAAAATAAGCTCTTTAAGAGGAAAGACTCAGATCGGAGATGCTCTCAGACAAGAAGACCTACAGGGCCGTGAGGAAGAATGGGCGGCAGGCTGAGAAGAGTCAAGTGTTATGGCCTGAGAGAAAACCTTATAGCCTCCACAGGGGTAAGGCACGCACAAGTAACATTGCTTCAAGACCTAAGAACGTCAAGATGCTGGGAAGATCTCCCAGAAAAGATATTTGTGAAAATGGATCGCTGTACGTAAGAGATGCTAACGCAGCCCGGAACGACATTGCAAACGCAGCCTGACTAGAAACTTCTGAGACCTAGCCACACTTTAGGCCTAGTACAGCAAAAACAAGAACTGCCTGGTTGGCACTGTGCCGATGAGGATGGGTGTTCCGGGCCCAAGGGAAGATGTCCGAGGCAACTACTGTGCTCCTTGAGCTCAAAGAGCCACGACTGACATCGAGACCCAAGAAAGGTCTAAAGACACACGAGACAGACAACACACACTACATGACAACAGACACAGGTCGGAACTGTGCTGCCTGGCATGTGCTAACCTCATGCTGAAAAGGAACCCCTTCCACCCCCGCTTCAGCTGCCCAAAGAGCACCTGTTCCTGGACGGCCCTCTCCCGTAAATTAACTTTAAAACTTCTCCCTGCAATTCCCAACCTTGGGCTGCCCCCCAGAGCCTTCTCCCAAGCACCAGTCCCTCAACTTATCTTTTACAGTGCCAGGGGGCTGAATCCATCCTTGACAAAACAACGCCCTGGGTAACCAGGTTATTCCCACAGTTGCTAGGTTCCTCTTTGCCATCTGCATAGAAACAGAGTGAGCCATAAGGACATTATTGGTTGATGTGCACCTCATCTGCAACACCCTCCTCCTCCAGAAAAGCGACATAGCTTTCCTCTCACCCCATCTCAAAACTGTACAAAATCCTCTTCTCCTCAATTGCCTGATGAAGGATCCGTGCTCATTCCTAAAATTAAAATTAAACAATATGCTTTATTAAACTATCATGCCCTCCCAAACAAAATTACTAATGTAAAGTAAAAAAAAAAAAACAAAAAAAACAGAAAACAACAACAACAAAAAAAAAAACCAAACTACATATAAACATTCTATCTCTTATATATGATGTTGAACCTCGACCGATCCAGAAAATCTTACCTCAAATGGCTCTCTTCCTCTAGAGATCAAAACACATCTGTCTCAAAAGTTTAATTGGCTCAAAAGCTGCTACTGACTGAAGGACTGAGAGAGCCCTCACACCTGAGAAACCCAGGAGTGGAATGAGCTCCCTGTCGAGCGGCTGGGGCTTATATACCCCGGGCCCCGCCCACCAGCCCGCCCACAATCCCCTGGGAAAGGGGCGGGGCCAACCCCTGGCAGGTATAAAGTCAGCCAGAGGAGCAGAGGGGAATTTTCTCCTCTGCCTAAAGTTTACAACACGTGTAGCGCTCTGTGGAGAAAGCGACTGACCGGAAATGACAATACCCACTCTTTTACTGGACCTGTTGTGTCGGCAATGCGACCCGGTAGGGACTTCTGCTTAATTTTTCCAGGGTATACATAGAAAAAGATCGGTATTTTATTAGGCTCTGTAACAAAAGAGTTGAATAAAGGCAATAGCGATACTCTTATCGACAATGATGTACTTTAGTTTCCAAGAAAACAACCAAAATGCTATAGGGTTACGCTTCCTTTCTACCGAGACTCCGCACGCTAGCTAGCTTTTACTGGAATTATGCTGTGGATGGAACTAAATGACAAAGTGGGGGTAGATCCTACGAGAATCCCTCCTCTGGGAAGTCTGGAGGGGATCTGAATGGACTACGTGTGCTCGCTGAGCACCGGGAATAGAACAGACGCGTCCTAGCTACCGTAGAGGAAGACGTGAACTTTCTGCAGACAAACTACAGCGTTGGGAAAGGTCTTCTTGGCACGCGGAGGGCACAAAGCGCACTGCCGTTTTGCCAATCGATGGGGTTAACGCAAAGGGCGCAAAAGCTGAGTTAAAGGCTTATTTTGCTGGCTGTCTCGAGGTAATAAGCGATAAGTAAGAAACGAGGTGCTTAAAAAATAAGGCGATGTGTCCAGTCCTTACTATACCAGATGAGTCATAGTGATTAAGAAAGATACATCACCGATTGTCCTTGTGCTTTACCATCGCCTGGATCCATGCTTCAGCCGGGGAGCCCCGTCACGACGAAGGATCGGAGAGACT
The DNA here is from genome assembly GCF_018691265.1 of Tyto alba. Classification (NCBI taxonomy): domain Eukaryota; kingdom Metazoa; phylum Chordata; class Aves; order Strigiformes; family Tytonidae; genus Tyto; species Tyto alba. The sequence continues at coordinate 28,193,092 of NW_024881282.1, read as the reverse complement.
TTCCTGGCAACTGGTGAGTCCTACACGGTGCGTCTGCTTGTGGACGAGGTCTCCGTCTCTGCTGCGTGAGGGTTCCGGTTTTAGATGGGTTAACAAACAAATCTGTAAATCTGTAGAACTAACAAAATGCACGCAAGACATCAGGTGGATTGAGTCGCCTCGTTGTCCTCCTTTGAGATTCTTTCCCAAGCCTGGCCAAGGCTCAAGGAGGAACCGAGGGAGTTTGCGTATTTGACCTCAATAATTGGCTCCTAAACTAGGAAATGTCGGTATATTTATGTATTGTTTTATCTAAGTTACTTATCTCGATAATGAGATGTTCTATCCAAGCTCTGTATTTCACTAATGATTGGATACAGATATTATATAATGTTTGGTCATGAGATTGAGATTTGTCTAGAGGGTGACTTTGGCTCGAGACCTGTCGTTCAGGCCTCGGTACTTTGACAGCAGAGCCGATAAAGGGCGGCGGAGCACGAGGATGGCCTCGGGAGGCACGCTGACATCGAGAGAAGAGCAAAACACAAAAGACGGCTCTCGCACGGGATGCTTAACTCGAGAAGGCATCCCCGCGACGTACGGAGGTTCTCGCGGGACGACCGACCAAACAGAAGCATCCGAAATGGCGGTGATTAAGTAAGACAGCTCTGGGGTGTGGACAAAGCCCGAGGAAGGGATCTGTCCGCGTAAGAGATGTATGCGGAGAGCCGTGGAGCTAAAACGGTCCTGTCAGATATGAGGATTGTCTCGAGAGATGTCATGACGAGAATGAGAGGGCTCCGAGGAGCAGAGGGAACGTGGGCGTGGAGACAAACAAAGGACAAAAAATAATTTTAAAAAAACACGAACGGAAGACAGGTAGCCAGGGTACATTAAAAGCGATGGTTAATAAAGAAATACTGAAATAAATAAGAAATATTGATGGCAAAATACAGGGGAGATGTAGAAATAAAATTTTAGGGGTCAGCAACGAGAAAAACTAAGGCAAAATAATTTAAACACAAATGCGGTGACCGAGATACAAGCCAATTGTAAAATCCCAGGGATGAAGAGATGAAAGAACTTAAAAATAGCGATAGCAAACTGAAACACCGCTGTTGCAAAATGGCCAAAGGAAAAAAATTGCTTAGTGTAACGTAAAAAATTAAGCGATCGGTCAAATGCCTATGACGTGTCATCTGTCACACAGAGATCCTTCGGCTAGGTGAGCGTGATAAACGCCTCCCCTTAAATGCGTATGTGGAGAGGCTCCGTGTCAAATTGAGAGACTCCTAATCGGAAGCCCTCGTCCTTCAACGTCAAGGCCCTCTGAAAAAGAACAAACTAGCTGAAGGCAGGCGGGATGTAAGAAAGCGCAGACGTAAACCAAAGAAAGGCCCATTCTAAAACCTAGACGAAGGTCGAGAAAGGATCCTCTCCAGAAACTGCTATAGACCGCCAGGGACCTAAATCGCACAGGTAATAGTTATATAAGACGATAATGAGTTAACGAATAGGCACATAACGGGATGATGTGAGCTTTGGCTATGGTAATTTACGACAGGCGAGTTAGGCGGAACGATTCCCTCGCGTACCCGGCCGGATAAAGTAATCCCCATGCGTTAACGCTAAACCTGGCGTTAAGGAGGTGTCGTTGCCGATTTCAGTATAGAATTTTGGCGACCCGGATGGGATGCTGCCTCGGAAACTTGACGAACCCACGGGATTGGAAAGACGCTGGCGTCGCCTAAGTGGTTTTCGGGGAGATCCTCCCGATCCCCTGATCTGGTGAGTTTGGAGTAAGAGCCCTAGCGGGTTTTTTTTTTTTTTTTTTTTTTTTTTTTTTTTTTTTTGTTCTTTTGGTTGGTTGGTTTGTTTGTTTGTGTTTTTTTTAAGGCATAACCAAAGGTAACACAGACTGGAAAAGCCTGTCCGTAAGACTGGATGCAAAAAATTCCCACAGGACTCCGCTATTAAGGGAAACCTGGGAAGAAAGGCGAGATTACACGTTATTATGGTGACGTGCCCGGAGTGTCACCTGGGGTCAGAAGAAAGCCTCGATCGCACATAAGGTGCAGGCTAGGGTATTGAGGCGCATTGGCCAATGTCCATGTCTAATTATTATCTTGTATAACAGCCTTGTTTAGTCTGTTAGGCGGTGTCATAGTTTTGTGTACGTAATTGTTTATTTTGTTTAATGTGGGTTCCGACCGGTCCAAGGGGTCTGAGAGCGGTCTTTTCAAAAAATTCACCTCTGGAATGTATATTAAAATATTGGAGGGACGTGGGAAGCGAACCCCTTATCTGGGAAACAATTCATTGACTATTGTAATCGTTGGTGGCCACTGTACGTTTTAGAAGCTCGAGAGAAGTGGCCAAAGAACGGACCTTGAAGTTTAACGCTATATACTATTGATGTAGTTTTGTTGGAGGGAAGGGAAACAGGAGGATGTAGGTAGTCAGGGCCTGGCGGTCGGAAGATATCGCGCTGTACGGAAAGATAGGGCCCCTTTTTCTGATACCCCGATAGCCAATAGTAATGTAGCAGTGATGTAAGCAGACAGAAGTGATGTTGTAAACCCAAGCTATATAAGGCCTGTATATTCCTCAATAAAACACCATTTGCCATCCACCACATTGGTGTCTGTGAGCTGATGGCCCGAGCGGCCTGGGGTTGGTCGCCGTGCTGTTCCTGAACCAGGTCGCCATGCCTCTGAAAGGCAACAGGAGGAAGTGCCTTAGGTTGATTTGTCTTGTTGTCGCTAAATCATCCGGAATGGCAAAAGGATGATGTATGATTCCAAGCGACCCTACCGTTTTAACATAAGAGAAGGAATGGGGAAAGAAGTTAAAGATGTGCTGTTCACCGCATAGATGTCTGAGCCCCCTGCACACCAACCAGACCCCGTGCACCTTGCTGGCCTGCGATGCACACCAATGAGTTCCTCATAGCACAACCACACCTCCTAGACTTTGCCTGGTGACCCCGCACCCCACCAGACTCCGTGCTCACTACTTGGCCCCCCTGGACCATCTCTGGGCCCCCAGATGGCCAACTACACCCCCTGAACCTCACCGAGAGCCCCTACGCCTCGCCTGGACCCCGTGCACCTCAACCAGCCCCCCTGCAGCCCAACAAGATGCCCAGCACACCAAACTTACCCTCTATACACCTAGACCTCTGTAGTCCTCTTGGCCCTGGTGTGCTAACTCTGAGTGCCTCACACGCCAATCGTACCCCCTGACAGCAACCAGATGCCCTGCACCCTGTCAGTGTCATCTGAACCCCAGCCAGCTCCCCTGCATGATGCCTGGACCCGCTGAACCCTGTCTCAGCCCTCTGTACAACAATGAGATCCCCTGCACCCCAACCAGATCACCAGCAACTCTCCTAGCCCCCACGCACCTTGTTTGGACCCCCTGCAAAACAATCAGATGTCCTGCAGCCCAGCCAGATGACTTGCACATTCCCTGGACACCTGTGACACCAACAAGACCCCCTGCACATTGCCTGGGCCCTCGGCATTTCAACAAGATCAGCTATAACCTGGCTGGACCCTCTGCACACTCTCTGGGGCCCCTACACCCAAACCAGGCTCCTTGCACCTTGCTCGGACCCCCTGTATCCAGTCTTTGCAGCATGAATCCCAACCAGACCCACTGAATCCCAACAAGACCCCCTGCACCTTGCCTGGCTCCCCTGCAGACCAAGGAGACCTCATGCACACCAGCAAGACCCCCTGCAACCTGTCTAGACCATTTGCACGCTGTCTGGGCCCCATGAACCCCAATGGGACCTCCTTCACCCCAACAAGACCCCATGAAGCCTCTGTGGGACCCCTGAACTCAGCCAGACTCCCTGCACATTGCTCAGACCCCTGCACTCCAACCATATCCCCTGCAACCTGTCTGAAACCCCTCCACCCTAAAAAGACCCCCTGCACCTCGCCTGGACCTCCTGTAAACGCTCTGTGCCCCAGGAAACCCAAACAGACCCGCTGCACCACAACCAGACCCATTGAAACCTGCTCAGAACACCTGCACGTTGTCTCGACCCTCTGCACCCCAACCACACCCGCTGCAACTTGCCTGGCCCCCCTTCACACTGTCTGTACCCCATGAAGCCCAACTGGAACTCCTATATCCCAAGAATACCCGTCTGCACATGAACAAGACCCCTGAACCCCAACAATGCCCCCTGCACAGCAACCAGGACCCCTGCACGTTGTCTGAACCCCCACTACTGCAATGACACACCCTGCACACTGTCTGGGCCCTGTACATCGCAAACAGACCCCCTGCACCCTAAACAGAATCGCCTGGACCCCCTGAACCTTGACTGAACATCCTGCACCCCAACCAGAACCACGCAACGTGTCCGGGTCCCCTGCTTCCCAAAGAGGTCCCTGGAGCCCTGTCTGAACCCCCTATAAACCAACAGGACCCCCTGCACCCTGTCTGGTCCCTCTGAACCACAACCAGAATCCCTGCACCTTGCCTGAATGCCTTGCACCCCAAACAGACACCCTGAACCCCAACCGGTACCTCCTGACCACTCTCGGAACCCCCCCGCACAACAAGATACCCTGCACCCTGTCTGAGCCCCCTGCATCACAAACCAACCCTCTGCATCCCAACCACACCCCCTGCACAACAAACACAAGTCCCTGGGACTTGCCTGGATCGCCTGAGCACTGTCTGAACCTACTGCACCCCAACCAGAACCCCCTGCAATGAGTCTGAGTCCCCTGCTTCCCAAACCACTCCCTGCACAACAAACAGAACACCCTGAACACTGTCGGAAGCCCCTGCACCCCAGCAAGACCCCTGAACCCTGTCTGTGCCCTCTACATCCCAACCATACCCACTGCAACTCAAACAGAACACCCTGTAACTTGCCTGGAACCCCTGAACGCCGATCAGACCGCCTGCACCTTGCTTGGACCCCCCTGAACACTCTCTGAACCACCTGCATCCCAACAAGACTCCCTGCACCCTGCCTAGAACCCCCCTGCATCACAAACAGAAGCCCTTGCATAGTTCCTGAACACTCTGAACCCTGTCTGAACCCCCTGCATCCAAATGACAACCCTTGTGACGTGTCTGGGTCCTCTGCTTCCCAAACAGAACCCGTGCACCCCAACCCGACCCCCTGCACAACAAACAGAACTCCATGCAACTTGCCTTGAACACTGTACACCCCAACAAGACACCCTACACCCTCTCTGGGATCCCTGCACTCCAAACAGAAAACCTTGCACCTTGCCTAGACCATCTGAACCCTCTCTGGGCCTCCTGAATCCAAATGAGACCATCTGCACCTTGCCTGGAAGCCCTGTGACACAAAGCAAAGCAGATCCCACGCACCACAACCAGAACCCCCTGCACATTGCCTGAATGCCGTGAAGGCTGAAACCCCTGCACCCCAACAAGAACTCTTGCGCCATGTCTGGGGCCCCTGCATCCCAAACAGTTCCCCTGCATGCAAAACAGAAACCTCTGAAACTTGCCTGGACACCCTGAATGATATCTGAACCCCCTACACCCTAACAACACACCCTGCACAATGTCCGGGTTGCCTGAATCACAAACAGACACCCTGCACCCCAACCAGAACGCGCTGCACTTTGCCTGGATGCCCTGAACCCTGTCTGAGACTCCCTGAACCACAACAAGAACTCCTGAACCCTGTCTGGGTCCCCTGCATCCAAACCAGACCGCCTGCACCCCAATCAGAACAACCTGCACCTTGCCTGGACCCCTGGAACCCCGATCAGATCTTCTGCATATTGCCTGGAGCATCTGCAACCCAAACAGACCCCCTTTACCCCAACCAGAACCACCCGCACCTTACGTGGAACCCTAAACGCTGTCTAAAGCCCCTCCACCCCAACCAGAACACTCTGCACCTTGCCTGGATGACCTGCACCCCGACAAGAACCCCCTGCATCTCGCCTGAACCCCCTGCACCCCAACAAGTCACTCTGCACAGTTTCTGGGCCCTCTGTATCACAGATAGGAGCCCCTACACCCCAAACAGAATCCCCTACGCTTTCCCCAGATGTCTGAACCCTGTCTGGGCCCCCTGAACTCCAATCAGACACACTGCACGTTGCCTGGATGCCCTGCACCCCAACTAGAACCCCCTGCAACTTACCTGAACCCCCAAATCCTGTTGGAACCCCCTCCACACCATCAAGATCCCCAGCAGCACGTCTGTGCCCCTTGCACCCCAAACGCATCCCACGCACCCCAACCAGAACCCCCTGAACACTGTCTGAAGCCCCTGCACCCAAACAAGAACCCCTGCAACATGTCTGTGTCCCCTGATTCCCAAACAGAACCCCTGCACGGTGTGTCCCGATCCGATATCGGGGATGTCCCGATTCGATATCAGGGAGGGTTCTTAAACGATCCCAAGAGCGAGATTAAGACACAAACGAGGTCAGATGCCGGGCAACCTTGTAATCTTTATTAAACAAGCGGCTGGTAAGAGCGATAGGACAGGGAGAAAGAGGAAGAGAGAGTCGGAATCCCTAAGCTAGGAAATGGTAGAGATGCGGCAAGATTAATCACCACCACCACGAGCCCGCGATGTCCCGTTGGCTCAGTCTCGGTGCAATCGATGCTGGTCCAAGCTCCAAGCTCCGCCGAAGTCCACAAGAGAGATGTTTTGGGAGCCCACATGCACTCACACACACATACGTGCACGCACACACATACGCGTACACACACAAAGCGCCCGCACACAAGAAACGCGCCACCCCCGCACACAAGAAAACGCACGCACACCTCAGTACAGAGTACGCAGTCCTTTTATCGCCTTAGTCCCCACGATTTCCTGGAAAAGTCCGCCCATTTCCACAGAGCTCGTTGTAATATGTGCCGCCCCGTGGACCTCCATGCGCGCATGCCCCGGTGGTCATGGTGGTCTCGCTGGCGAGGGTCGGCCCACGGTGCCTTCAGCCTCTGCACATCTTCCTCGCCTCAATTTCCTCCCGACCACGCAGGTGCAGTCTGGCTGGTACTGCCAGGGATGTTGTTATTTGCGCTTTGGGCAGACGTCGTGGTTTCTTCGGGGGCTACCCGTCTCCTTCAAGGCGTACTCTGTCGCATCAACAGGATGCGGAGGCCAGGAAGTGGTAGTGATGCAGCAGCGATGTTGAGACAAACAAAGTCCTACACAGTCTCCTACACCTGTGAGAAGCTTCTTGAAGCTCCCCCAGCTCCAAGTCAGCTCCACCTCTGCTCGAAAACTGAGCCCACCAGCTGCGCCTCTGCGATAACATATTTAAGAAGGGACGTGGTGACAAGCAGTGGGACTTGGGAGGAGGAATTGCGGTAGCTGAGTGAACACCAAGGTCAGTGGAGGAATGGAGGAAGAAAAGAGGGGGGAGATGTGCCGGAGCAGAGACCCCCCTGTATCCTGTGGTGAGACAGCAGGGTGGCCCCCCCTGCCACCCATGGAGATCTATGGTGGAGCAGACATTGATTTATGGCCTGTGTTTTTTGCCTAGATGATCAAGGTGCTGTGCCCGAAGAAGGCCGGGGTCTTGTGGGAAAAGGTAGCTCCGTTGTTGTAGTTCAGCGCTGGGAGGATTGCAGCATGCAGGGGTGTCCCACGCCGGAGCAGCTCGGGAAGGGCTGCAGCCATGGGAGGGACTCCAGTTGGAGAAAGTTGGTGTCCCACACCAAAGCAGTGTAAGGAAATGCTGCAGCCGGTGGGAGGGACTCATGTGAGAGAAAGTTTGTGGAGGACTGTCTCCTGTGAGAGGGGGCCATGGTGGAGCAAGAGGGACAAGTTCTAGAAACTCCCCCCACCAAAAATGGCAGAAGTGGCAGCACTGACTGCACCCCCCCATTCCCTGCCCCTGTGCCACTGGGGGAGGAGGTAGAGATATCGGGAGCAGAGCTGAGCCCGGGAAGAAGGGAGGGGTGGGGGGAAGGTGTTTTCAAGATGTGACAATGCTTCTCACTGTCTTATTCTGTTAAGTTTTCTTAGTGTCTGTTATAAATGTATGGGTTTTTTATCTTCCTCTAATGATTCTGCCTTTTGCTCGTGACCATAATGGGTGACTTGCCCCTCCCAGTCCTATGTCAAACACCAAGCCTGGCTGATTTTCACCTTCTCATTGCTGGAAGAGAAGGGAGGAGAGAGTGGCTGTGTGGCGTTTGGCTGCCAACCAGGCTCAAACCATGACAACACAGCATTCAGCTGATGTTGCAGTGCTCCCTTGCAACTGAAAGTACTAATGCCAGGAGATGTAAGGAAAATATTCAAGCACAGTGACTAGTTTTATACTGTGTGTGATGGGCATATGGGTCAAAAAAAGGGCCAGAAAATTTCTTTACTTCATAAGACTTTTTTCTAGCTCCTGTCATAGCCAGTTCTTGGGATATATTTTTACAATTATCTTTTTATTGCTGAAGTCAAGCTTTTTCTGTCCTGCAATTTTTAATAAAGCACAGTGAATATAACTTGAAATAATAACAGGCATTTTAAAATTCAGATTTTAATATAATTTATCATAATTTTATTATACCTATTGTAGTGTAATGTATAAAGAATTATAATTTATGGTTTAATAATTTTTGGTTTATTCAAATAATGAATGGAAAAATATTCTTCCTATATATTGTTTTAGTGATAAATTATATATATATTTTTTAATATTCTATTCTGTACCGCTAAAATACTAGAAATAATAGAAAATCAGTCACAGAGTAATTTGATAATGTAAATAAGATAATGACTTTAGCAAGGTCAAAAAGCAGAAGTATGCACATTAATTTTGTTATTGTGTATATAAATCAATAATTGCCCTGTATGTATAGATGTGTATATTTTAACCACTCCCCTGTAAAGACTGTGAGTTTAAACTACTGATGTCACCAGATTCATCACTTCTCTTTCTGTTGTCTGCTTCAAAGTACAGTGCCTTCTTTTGGTTTTGTATAGATCCTATGATAGACATCAGTGGAAACATCTTGCTGATTTGAATTGTACTGGAGCCCATCCATCTCAAGAGATTTGGCTTCAGTGCGCTTTGTACTGTTTATTCATCCATTAAAGAAGTATGCATATAACTCAAAATTCAAGGAAGCTTGCATTAGCAATTAATGAAATAAATCGATGAGGTTTTAGGTAGATTAAAACTCTTCTAACAACAAGTCCATGAAATGGTGCACTTAGATTAATCATTAATAAGAGAGCTGCATTTGTGTTATCAGTTTGCAGTAATGTGATTTTAATATGTAGTTAAAACCAAATGGAAACAATGGATACTGCTGAGATGTTAAAGAACAGATATTTGTTTTTATGAATAGATATTGTAAAAAATATTCAGAAAAAAATTACTGACTGCCATAATTATTTAAACTATACATTTTCCTTTGTGAAATGTATATGATGAGATTATAATTTGTATTCTATTATGGAACAAAGCTGAATTGTTCTGAACCTTTTTGAAAGGTGGAATACCTGTATTCCTTGCATGTTGCAATGATCTTGTCTATATTGATTGCCTTCTTTCTAAGAGATGTCACATTGCAATTATATTGCCTCCCAACTGAGATACTAAAAGCCATCAGGATTGCGGATAAAGTTTCTCCAAGCAAGATTACATCAGTTCATATGTCTGCATTCTAAAATGTGTTCATTTGTAGCAGCATATAATAGAATAGAATAGGAGTAGAGTAGAATAGTTCAATTGGAAGTGGCCTAAAACAATCATCTAGTCCACCTGCTTGACCACTTCAGGGATCACCAGAAGTTAAAGCATGGTGTTAAGGGCATTGTCCAAACGCCTCTTAAACACTGGCAGACTTAGGGCATTGACCATTACTCTCCAGGAGGCCTGTTGCAGGGTTTGACAACCCTCTTGGTAAAAGAATGCTTCCTAATGTCAAGGCTGAACCTCCCTTGACACAGCTTTGTGCCATTCCCACTCATCCTGTCCCTGGATCCCAGAGAGAAAAGCTCAGCACCTCCCTCTCCACGTCCCCTCCTCAGAAAGCTGCAGAGAGCAATGAGATCACCCCTCAGTCTCCTTTTCTCCAAAATAGACAAACCTAGAGTCCTCAGCCACTCCTCACAGGACATGCCTGCCAGCCTTGCCACCAGCTTTGTTGTTGCCCTCCTCTGGATGCGTTCAAGGACTTTCACATCCTTCTCAAATGGTGGGGCCCAGCACGGCGCACGGTGCTGCCGGTGAGGCCTCACCGACGCTGAACACAGCAGGACAATTCCCTCTTGGCCGGCTGGCCATGCTCTGCCTGAGGCACCCCAGGGTGCGGTTTGCCATCTTGGCTACCAGGGCATGCAGCTGGCCATTACTGAGTTGCTGCTGAGAAGCACCCCCATACCCCTTTTACAGGTCTGCTCTCCAGCCACTCCTCTCCCAAATTAGACTTATGCCTGCCATTACTCTGTCCTAGGTGCAGAATCTGGCCTTTAGTCTTCTTAAATTTCATGCCACTGGTAATTGCCCAGTGTTCCAATGTATCCAGATTCCTCTGAAAGGCCTCTTGTCCCACCAGACAGTCAACAGCACCTCCCAGTTTGGTATCATCATCAAACTTGCTAATGGTGCATTCAACTCCTGCATCCAAGAGATGTAGTAGGTATCTCATGACTCCACTTGCACTGTTACATTAGCTTTAGCAATACAGTGCAAGTATTGCTACCTCAAGTAACAGACTTACACTGTGTGAAGCATGCTGAGTCTGATTCTTTGTCCCTGCATACAGGAGAGTCTATTACAGTTAAAAGCTTGACTTCACTCCTTCTTTGGAAGGTGAATATTACAGACACAAGATATGGAAGAAACAAAGCATTTTCAAACATGAATCCTAATCTTATCGACTCTCAGAAATGATCAAACTGACATAAACCTTTGGCTCCTTTATTGCACTTTAAGTATTTCAGATAGAAATGGCTTTTTTAGATATTTAAATTTTGGTTGTGAGGAATGAGAATTACACTAAGATAATGTAAAAGTATAACATATTATCCTATACTATATAAAGCAATTGATAAACAGTGCACATGAATTTACAGTTTGGCATGCAATATTGGTTTCATCTGAAGTAAAATCTAAAGATATTTATGAATGGCTAATCGAAAATGTGTTCCATCTTACTAGAATTAACTTATTATTGGTATATTAGACATCTTGGGATGAAAAAGTAAAATACTTTTTTTATGTCACAAATCTATGAAAAAAATTGAATTATTTATGTAAATGACTGGGTCTATATGGGTGACTAAGAATCCAACTATCTTATTTATAACTCATAATTATACTAAGTAAAAAATACTTTTCCAGTTACACTATTTTTTTTTTCCTTTGAGCTATATAATACCATTAATGATTACAGAATTAGACTCTAAAGAATTTAGGAAGTGTGCTAGAAAGATAGCTAGAAGGATGACAAATCATTATTAATTGCTTTAAGATGTAGATGTCTTGGAGATGTACCTTCTGATACACCTTGGAACAACAAAGTTTTTAGTCAAATACTTGGAGCTGAGAATCCTATAGTGTTCTGGGTGGAGTCTGCCCATTTGTTCCCAGTGAAGATGTAGTCAGAGGCATGGCTCACATTTTTTCTCTGTTATGTAATGGACGTGGAAGTGAAATTTCCCCTAAAAAATGTTGTCAGGCTAAATAGCATTGGATCCAACCTGGAGTTGACCAATTGGGTCACCCTAATTAAATGACTATTACTGTAAAAAACCTTATAAGGATTTAATTTACTCATTTGAAATCCCTCTGTAAATTAATTCAGGAGGTTATGGAAGAGCACAACTTTCTGTCAGAATTCTTGTAGGACTGACTAAATGACACATGCAAAACTACCTCTGTGCATGAGGGCAAAATTCTAAGTGCTGTCACCTTGCACTAGTGGTCCAGTTGCTGCAAGAATAAGGATGGACTTTTATGGGGAGAAATGAAATGTAATAAAGTAACATAGCAAAAGCTGTTGTAAGCTTCTGGGATTTTCTTGAACAATCAGTGCAAGGCTCCTTTTGCCTAAAAACTACTAGAAGTTATAACAGTTTTTCTATGGCCCCTTTCAATTGAAACTATTTATAATTCTTTGTGAAAGACAACTCTGCCCATGGCAGGGTGTTGGACTCAATGATCTTTAAAGGTCACTTTCAACCATAACCATTCTATGACATATGCTTAGATTCTGGCATATCTGCCTTCAAGAAGGCATATAATTGACCAGGTCTCATGGGTCATCTCAATCTTCTGCGAAAATCCTTATCCATGTTCTGTTGCTATGTTCCTATTTGATTTATGCTCTGGAAATTAGTAGACCCATCTGAAATTTTATGTAAAGTCAGTGTTTCTCACTGTTTATACAGAAGGGACAACATTTTCAGTCCAACATTCAGCTGAGCAGATTTGGTGAAAATAAGCCTCAATGAGTGTATTGAAATGTTTCTCCTACTGATCTTCCAGTTACCATGCTGACGTACAAACCCTGAATGCAGTGTGATGGGAATGGAGTGGTGGACACTTGGAACCGGTCATGTCAGGTATGAGGCAGTGTAAATTCTTCCGTAATAAGTCCTGTTTTCTCACATACAATGTGTTTGGGTTTATGTACCTTTATTTGCTAGATGATTTAAAAAAAAAAAAAAAATAGTAACCCTACTTTAATGTACAGTTACAGCAATTTATTTTTAACTGGAGATGTACTACTTTAAGTTTGTATGGCATAAGCACAAAGAAAAAGGCCAGCTTTTAAAATTTTTTTAAAAAACACCTTTTTTTTTTTTCTATTATATTTTTGTTTGTTTGCAGTAGTATCGGTTCTCAGTCAGACTGGGCTATAATTCAACTATAGGATTCTGCTGCATATTTGTGGCTTCTGAAGTTCATCAAAAACCACTGCTTCCTCTCTCACCTGGCACCACAACATTTTCATACATACATACAGAACATCATGTCTGAGACTCCATGTGAAATAGTATTCAGGAGTTGTGGAACAGGAAGGACAGCATATACTTCTTTTACAAACAGTGTATCTTTTATTTTTGTTTTTTTCTTGTGGTCCAAATCATAGACAGTTGTCATGGTTTAACCCCAGCTGGAAACTAAACACTATGTAGCTGCTTCCTCCCCCCGCCACATCGCTCTGGTCATATGGGCAGGAGAATCAGAAAAAAAAAAAAGGAAAACTCATGGCTTGAGATAAGAACAGCTTAATAATGGAAATAAAATATAATAATATGTCGTGGTTTAGGCCTGATTGGCAGCCAACCACAATGCAGCAGCTCTCTCTCCCTTCCCCTCCGGCAATGAGAAGGGACAGAGAGCCAGGCTTGGGGTTCAAGATAGGACTGGGATGGGGAAAAATCCCCCTTTTATGATCACGAGCAAAAGGCAGACTCATTAGGGGAAGAAAAAAAGAACATACATTTATTACAGACACTAACAACACATAACAGAGTAGGACAGTGAGAAGCATTGCCACATCTTGAGAACACCTTCCCCCCACCCCTCCCTTCTTCCCGGGCTCAGCTCTGCTCCCGATATCTCTACCTCCTCCCCCAGTGGCGCAGGGGCAGGGAATGGGGGGTGCAGTCAGTGCTGCCGCTTTCTTCATCTTCGGTGAGGGGAGTGTCCAAAACTTGTTCCTCCTGCTCCATCATGGTCCCCCTCTCACAGGAGACAGTCCTCCACAAACTTTCTCCAACTTGAATTCCTCCCATGGGCTGCAGCGTTCCCCACACTGCTCCGTCATGGGTCACTAACTTCCTCTGACTGGATTCCCTCCCACGGCTGTAGCCCTTCCCGAGCTGCTCCGGCGTGGGACTCCCCCACATGCTGCAATCCTCCCAGCACTGAATTACAGCAACGGGGCTACCTTTTCCCATGAGACCCCAGCCTTCTTTGGGCACAGAACCTTGATCAGGCGAGCAGGAACAACAGGCCACAAATCAATGTCTGCTCCACTGTAGATCTTCATGGGTGGCAGGGGGGGGCCGCCCTGCCATCTCACCACAGGATACAGAGGGGTCTCTGCTCCAGCACACCTCCCCCCTCCTTTCTTCCTCCGTTCCTCCACTGACTTTGGTGTTCATGCAGCTGCAGCAACTCCTCCTCACAAGTCCCACTGCACGTCACCATGTCCCTTCTTAAATACGTTATTGCAGAGGTGCATCCGATTGGCTCAATTTCCCAAACAGAAGTGGAGCTGACATGGAGCTGGGGGAGCTTCGGGAAGCTTCTCACAGGGGGCCGCACCGATAGCCCCCTCCCCTGCCACCAAAAAACTCCACCACTCACTCAACCCAGGACATTATATAATAATATAAATAATAATTGTTTATATTATATTAATTATATTATATTAATTATATTATATTATATTATATTATATTATATTATATTATATTATATTATATTATATTATATTATATTATATTATATTATATTATATTATATTATATTATATTAATTATATATTAATACTTACAATAATAGTAATGAAAGGGAACATAAAAAGAGAGAGAAATAAAACCCCAAAAAAGCAAGTGATGCCCAATGCAATTGCTCACCACCCACTGACTGATGCCCAACCAGTCCTCAAGCAGCAATCGGCCCCACCTGGCCAACTGCCCCCAGTTTCTATATTGAGCATAACTCTGGCCAGTTCAGGTCAGCTCTCCTGGCCATGCTCCCTTCCAGCTTCTTGTGCACCTCTTCACTGGCAGAGCACAGGAAACTGAAAAATCTTTGATTTAGGATGAGTCCTACTTAGCAGCAACTAAAACATCAGTGTATTATCAACATTATTCTTATACTAAATCCAAAACACAGCACTGTACAATCTACTAGGAAGAAAATTAACTCTATCCTAGCAGAAATCGGGACAACAATTAAATAATTCTGTATTCTTTTATCAGTTCCTCAGTTTTCAAGCTGTTATCTGAAAGGAGAAAAGGAAATAAGTGTAGCTACAGATCTTGTATATAGATTCACTCTTTACAAAAAAAAACGGAATTTTGTATTAGTCATAATAGCAACTAAAGAGACACAGGAAAGAAAATGTATCCTATCCATAGATTTCAGCCTCTGAATAAGAAATATTCCAGCTAGGTATTACTGTGGTACTTAACTTTATTGTGTTCTCCCTCAGAAATCTGTTTTAAATGATAATTGTGTTTGGTTTGTCAAACAGTGTTAGTTCTACAATGTTTATATGGATGAATATTAGCCTTGAGGTATCTACACTTAGTGATCAAGATTAAAATCTCTGTTTTTTAGCTTATTTATCAATCACAAGCATCTTGATTCAGGTAAACTCCTTCCCTTTAACCCAGACACTCTCTATTGAATTCCTCAAAATGAGTGACAGGAATAAAAATTGTTTGCTTTTTGCATACTGAAAATGTGAGAATTTCTGCCCTTTCATCATTCCTTAGTTGCGTTCAGTATCAGGAAGATTAGTATGTCACCTGTTAGGCCCCTACTGAAAATAAGTTTCTGTGCAAAAAGGTCATCCAAGAATTTTTTAAAAGGCTGTGCAATTTATATTGTTTGTGTTTTGGTTTTTTTTTTTTTTTTTTTGGTTTGTTTGTTGTTTTTTTTCTGGTGTTCCCTAACAAGACAGTACTATTTCCAGTCAATCATGCTGTAGGCAGATTGCAAGAGAGATCATGAAGATATCTTGTATGAATCCATCCTCTCAGGAGACTGAAAAAGATATGTTTATAATAGCCCTTATTAAGTGTTTTTTATAGTGCATTGTATTTCACAGTTTACATTTTGGAGGGCATTTATCCATGACACCTAGAATCTATGCATAAATGCAAGGAAATTATTAACAGGTCAGACACAACCATATTTGGATTGCTGTTCCTCCTGGTAGAAGGCAGAAGCATCCTCCACCAAGTCAAGGATATGATAATCTTTGGTTTCAGGTATCGTCTGAATGAATACATATGTATAAAGATTTCTGAATAGGGAGACTCTGATACGTTTGATTTGTTCTTCTCAGCGCTGTTAATGGCAATCTTCAAGTGTAAAGCATGATATGTCTGTGATTGTGCTTCACTGACTGGCATGAAGACAGTCTCTGCTTATGCTGAACAGCATTTTCCTATAAAAATGGCTCCAATGGTATCTGTATGACTGCTTCCTACCAAAGGGCTGGATTCTGATAACCCTTAATTTTCTGTGCCACCAAAGTATTGCAAGTGATATTTTGTTGGTTAAACTTTTAATTTAGTCTACAGTACTGAGTATAAAAAACCCAACAGCAATTCACTTGAAGAAATATTTTTGTTTTTGAGATAAAGATTGACATCCACTTTATTTCAATATGATATTTTTATAAGTTCTAACAATAATCCTTTTTTTTTTTGCATTGAAACTGATTTAGATGTATGCAGAAGAGTAAGTTTCTGAAAAAAAAAAAGAGATATTGCAAATTCTTGTAGGCCCTGAAGGCAACTAAATAGCTCATGGGACAACACAAGATTGAAAACAAGTCAATGCCTAATAATGTGTTATTTATTGTGCTGTTTCTAATAAAGCTAATACTGTGAACATTTAAAGTTATATTATTTTGTATCCCTCCTCATCATCACTATGTTTATCTCTTAAAAAAAGGGGTTTTACATCAGAAATGAGTCAACTTTCTTCCTGATACTGCTTGTCAAAAACAGATAACATTACATTATGGGCTTTATATTAAATGAAGAAATGCAAAGTTTGTGAAAAGTAAAACCAGTGTTTCATTATAATTTCTTTCTGATAGTGACTCACATGGTGTCTAAGTTTTTAATTAGCCTGTCATCTACAAAAGTATATGCGAGTCAGTTATAGGACCATTTGACTATGATTCTTCCTGAAGTTCACATTAATTACATTCAATCAGAGATTACAAATACCAGCAAGATTTAGACCTTTCACCAGATCATTTTTGGAGACGAGCATTTCAGTTGGACTTTCCAAAGCAGTTGTTCCAAATCACGGATACAAGGACGGGACTGACAGACTTCTGTGTGGTGTTGGTTGAATGACAACAAAAAGAGTTTTACAAATGCCCTGAGAAAAAAGCAGCACTGACTTTGGTTTGATGAATTTCACTGGTTCATGCTATGGTTACTGACTAGTATTCAGCCTGTTACAAGGGCATCTGTGAAAATGAGGGCAGACCCACTCATATTGTGACAAATTTTAACGTACTTCTTCATCTCAAAATTTGGAACTAAATGATTCATTAGTTGAGATACGCATATATAAGCATGTATACATAGAAAGGTGTGGATATATATGTAGAGCTCATATATATATCTATACAGTAGATATGTGTGTACAGTCTAAAATGACTGCATGCACAGCTCTGAAATACAAATGCATGATAAGATCAAAGTGTCTATTCACTTTAATTCTAAATTCAAAACTTTTCCCTGAACAATTTTGTCTGACTCCTCAAATTTAGTGCCACTAAATTCCAGTTCTTTCTTATGCAATTGATATCTCAGCTTAGCTTTTGAAAGTCATATATGAGAAGTCAGACTACCCAATTATCTAATTTACACTTATGTACACTTGTGTACACACACAGAAGAAAATAAAAATTATACTCTTTCTTCTTGGTACTATGAAGTCAAAAACTAACTAAAAAACCTGAAATATACCTTTATTTTCCTTCTCTGTCAAAAATTCATAGATTGTAGGAGCGAATTAATTCAAGTATTTTGTACACATCATACTCCAGATAGTGTTCATTGAAGGTTACAAGAGAACTGGCACAGCCCTCACTGATCATTGTAAGACTTAATGAAGTAATGTTTTATGTAACCTAAATCATGAACCTTCACTTCACTTTTTCTTACTGTTCAACATCACAGATACCTAGAAACTTAATTAGTCCATCATTTTAAAGTATTGATGTGTTTTATCTATGGTGTGATTTTTTGTCTTTAACCAACCATATCTGAAGCAATTACTTTTAGACTTCTCCCAATAAGAAGATACTTTTATGGTATTTTAAATTGTAGAAGTGTGAATACAACAGCCAGAAACCATCCAGTGGTTACCTCTTTCAGTGTAGTGTGCCTAAAGCACTTCAGGTTTGTTGAAAGTTAATGTGCAGAAGATCTGCCACCTGCTAAAGTGAGTGCCCTCTTGGCCAAATTATTGTATCATGTTGACCTTGCTTCAGCAAGATTACTCAGCATTTTCCCTAGGGCTGCTTTGGAATATCTGCAGCTGAAGGAAATATGTAAATTGGGTTTTTTTTCTTAATTGGATTTTGGCCAGATTCTGCAGTATCTGTTCTTTGCTCCTCAGCTACTCTGTAGCTGGTCAAATGTTTATAAAGCCCCTAGTAATTGACATTTGAATTCACAATGGAATGTAGTAGGGACACTTTTACAGTCATAGGACAATAATTTAGTTTTAAGCTATTTGGGTGTTGCTTTTTTTGTTTGTTTGTTTACTCTTACTTCTTTTTGCCTGAAGATACTGGTTCTGAAAAGCTATCCCAAAATCAGAGGGTCAAACCCAAGGCATTGTTCCTGAAAGTGGATTCAACTGTCCAGAAATTGTTATTCCTATATTAGTAGGGGTTATTAATAATGTAATTATCAGTAGTAAAATTTTTCAGTGATTTTACTGAATCCATTTGACAGAGAATAATAAAGAGCTGAAGGGAAACTTTCTACAACATCAATTAGCCTGAGCTTGTCAATGCTGAATCATAGAAAACAGCTTTAAGCTCACATAAACAAGTTGATCAGCACAATTCACACTGCATTTTCACCACCAGGCTACAGTTCTGGGAGACTGGAGACAGGGAAACAAACAAATATAAATCTTTCAAACCAAACTTATGCTTAAAGGCAATTTGGTTTCATTTTTAAAATATCCCAGGTTTCAGCATATGAAGATACATATTCAGAAGCGCTTTGGCTGATGTACCTAGAAATTTGCTGAGGCAGAAGCCCTGTTCTAACAAAGATCATGCTGGAAATAAGCTCAGAAAGATTCAGTTTGAAAGAAGAAGGGATACAAAACCAAGAAGAAGCTACAGTTACAGAGCAGGATTATGGATGTTTATTGTCTTTTTAAAAGACACAAATAGGCTCTTTTTTTATTATTATTTTTAAATTACTTCTCTGATAAAACTTATGGAGAGCTTTAAATGAATTCAGTTCTTATTGGCCTTTAACTTGGTTTTACCTCTCATTCTCTCCCACAAGACTAACCTTATGGAAAACACAAGCTTCTACTGTTCAGTACTTATAGCCCTTTATAGAGAACTACTGCATGATTGGATTTTTCCTCCATAAATAAATACATTTGTCTCAAAACTCATAAGGAGAATTTAACACCTTAGCAATATTTTCAAGTAAATAGTCCTTTGAGAGCAAAGGCGGTGGAAAGGATTTTCAGATTTGAATAATGTGAAATATGAAAAGTAAGCCTGTATTTGATGGATTTCTAATGGGAAAAAAATACAGACTTTTTCTACAGAAAAGTGAAATGTTACAGCAATAGAGGTGAAACAGTGATATAGGAAGGAGATAATGTAATAATCCTCAAAGAGTATGTGCTCAGTTCTATTGCATGAGAGGCTTGAAGTTATCCAGCCAGAAGAATAAGTAGCAAGGTGATAAGATCCCAGACTGCAAGAATTAACTTGTTGAAAATGACAACTGCAGAGAGTGCTGGAGATTAAAACCATCTAAATCCTTAACAATATGCTTCACTGAGTCTGCTGTAAGTATGAATTTGTAGGTATGTGAACATGTATGAATTTGCAACTGTGTGAACACATATGTTTGATTTTAAAATATGGAAAATTTAAAAAAAGGTTTAATTACACCGCATAAACATAAATTAAATATGACATTAATGGTATAACCAGAAAAGCTCCTCTGATATGTATTGCTGGATTTGTAGTACTAGTCACATGGCCTAAGGGTTCTATAAACTAATGAAAATTCAACAATGCTCATTTAGATCACTGTATAAATAGATGAATGTACTTCAGAAATATATTTTCATTTAAAGTTGCTTCTGTCTTTTTTGCTGACACTGTATTTTTGTTCTCACTTCATGTTTTAGCCAATATTTGACACCAAATAGACTCTTCTGCTCCTATGTATATCATGACCATTGTTATGTAAAATTGTCTGTACAAAAGACATTTTACTTTTGCCCTCAGAAAATGTACTTCAACATTATTATGCTTCATTTGAATTCTACTCTTAAAAAAAAAAAAAAAAAAAAGAGAGCACATAAAATACTTGAATACTTGAACAATTACTTTTCTTTCTGTGTCTTTGAAGCCTTAGTTATTATTAGAATATATTTTCCTCTTAAAACTATCTTCCACTTGCCAATTGATCTAATGAATAGAACATCAAAGAACGTTTTATCTCATCATTCATAAGGTGGCTAGTGTTTGGATTTATGCAGGTTTGCATGTGTAAACTTTTCTATGTTGTTTTATACCAGAACTAATATGAACACATTTCTGAAATGTTCTGGCCTCTGAACTGCTAGACATTTTGAAAATACGATCCAAGCTTGAAATGATCTTGCTGTACCAGACAGAAATTTACCTTCATCTAAATACTGTATATCTGCTGTCTGCAGACATATTTCTTTTTAACAGATTTCACAGTTTTAATAGTCTTAACCTAGACTATCAGGTTGTTTGACCATGCCCTTATACATCAGGAAAATGTTGTACAGATCACCATGATATAGTCAGTTGCTGGTTTTAATTTTTTTTCATGTGAAATACTAAATGTTTTGCAGTGATGACTTCCTGTTTGAAGTGGCTGTTTGTTTTGTTTTATTATGGCTTGGGGTAGAGTTTCCCATACAATTCAGGAGAGATGGAGCAATGCCTGTGCATCTCTGAGAACAAGCAACAAGCCAAGTATGTCCCTGTTATTGAGTGCACAGATCTGCTACTGGCTTAGGGGATATTTTGACCTGTTTGCTCGTTACAAGAGTTTGACCCTGCAATACACAGGTCATCATGTCCTTGTGTTGCTGGCAAAAAAGTTTCAACTCGGTGATTTTTAATTAATTTAATTTACTGTCAATTAACATAAATTTATATTGGGTTTGTGTGGCAAGGTTTTAATAGTGGGGGTCTACAGATCTGGCTTCAGTGAGGAGCTGCTAGAACCTTCTCCCTTGTCCCATAGAGCCAATGCCAGATGGATCCAAGATGGACATGCTGCTGGCCAAGGCCGAGCTCATCATTGATGGTGGTAGTGCATCTGGGATAACATATTTAAGAAGGGGGGAAAAATTGCAGCCAACAGTGAGAGAAGCATATGTGAGAGAAACAACTCTTCAAACACCAAGGTCAGTGAAGAAGGAGGGGGAGGAGGTGCTCCAGCATCAGAGCAGACACCCCCTTTAAGCCTGTGGTGAAAGGGCAAGCTGTGCCCTGCAGGCTGTGGAGGTCACTGGTGGAGCAGATGCCACCTGCAGCCTGTGAAGACCATGCTGGAACAGGTGGATGCCCAAAGGAGGCTGTGAGACCATGGGAATCCTATGCTGGAGCAGGGTCCTGGCAGGACCTGTGGCCCAATGGAGAGAAGAGCCCAAGCTGGAGCAGGTTTTATGGCAGGACTTGTGACTCTGTGGGGGACCCACACTGGAGCAGTCTGTGCCTGAAGGACTACAGCCCGCGTGAGGGAACCATGCTGGACGCAGGGCAAAAGTGTGAGAAGTCCTTCCCCTGAGAAGGAAGGAGCAACAGAGACAACGGGTGATAAACTGACAGCAACTCCCATTCCCTGCCCCCCTGTGCTGCTGGAGGGAAGGAAGGAGAGAAATCGGGAGTAAAGTTGAGCCTGGGAAAAAGGGAGGGATGTGGGGAACGTGTTTTAATACTTGGTTTTATTTCTTATTACCCTACTCTGATTTGACTAGTAGTAAATTAGATTAATTTTCTCCAAGTCGAGTCTGTTTTGCACATGATGGTACTCCCTGAGTGATCTCCCTGTCCTTATCTCAACCCACAAGCCTTTCGTTATATCTTCTCTCTCCTGTCCAGCTGAGGAGGGGGAGTGACAGAGCATTTTTGGTGGGCACCTGGCACCCAGCCAGGGTCAACCCATGGCAACTTAGAAAGGAGCCTGCCATTTCTGTCTAGCGTACCTTGATGAGGATTCACCATAGCTGTGGTTTCTTGTAAAAACAGCTAGTGTTAAATCTTGATTTGGTAATTGTGGTCAGAGAAAGGTAGAAACATCTTTCTTCTTAGGCCTTAATTGTGGGCTGCTCTTTTTATTCCTGGGGCTGCTTGGTGGATTGTGAGCTACAGAACGTGCAAAGTTTTTCTTTCTGTTCGGTGCTTTAGAACTAAATGATTATGCACAAAAAATAAAAATGTAATGGAGAGGTGTGTTGTGGGATGTACAACACTTCTGAAGCTCACACTTGGGTTTCTTCAGTTTTCATCTTAAGGCTAGGCTACAAATTAAAATTAAGTTAAAATAAGACCACGATGCAAAAAAATGATTATATATTCACATTTATTTGACTTCAGGAAGATACTCTCTTCTGTATTAAAATGTAATTCCTTTTTAGAAGAGAGCTTATGTAGTCCATGGTATGATTATTTACTAACTGCCTAAGCAGTTTCAAGTGGTTTTCAAATGTTATACTTGTGCAGTGTGCTATATCTTAAAATCTATTTGCATTGACTCTAATAAGAGAACCTACCAAAAGACAATGTAATACAATACAAACAACATATCCAGAAGTAATAAGAGGTTTTTGTAAATGGCCTTTCTTGCTTTAGCCCATTTTTCTTGACAAAAATATTCATAATATAGAGAGTGAAAAATTATAATTGATTATTTTAGACATAAAAAATCCAGAAGATATAAGTTTAACATCTACACAGATATGCTCAAAAAATGCACAGTTCTTTGCTGTGAAGAATCTAACCTACAGGGATGCTGTGGAGAGGTTTAAGAAACTAATGGACTGTGCTTCTATGAATCTCCTTCATAAATTTTCAGTTGTATCTCTAAATACCAAAATATATAGGTGTCTTGAGAGGTTTAAAAGTTTTGGAGATGCCTCATGTTAATAAAGTATACACCCAAAGATTAGCTACATTCTGTTTTCCAGATCTCCTTCCACTTCTGTCTCAAAACACCAGCTTCAAGTTTCTACCATTTGATATGATGACATACAAGTTATTTCCATTGAAATCTGACTCTGTCAATTGAAGTAAATCTCAGTTAAATTTGACCCTTGCTATCAATTCATGGCTCAATGTCCTTACACAGATTACAACCACTTTAATATTTCAGTAAATTGTTCACTAAATGAACCATTTTAATATCAGATGCATTTAATTTACTTTTTCTATTACTTAATGCATCTTTTTAAACCTAGCCAGGGTTATATATTATTAATTGCTTGACCCAACACTGTCAACTATATTATTATATACTGGAAGCATTTTGCTTTACTAAGTTCTTTCCAATTATTTCTAACGTATGCTATGTGACGAAAATCTCTAAAAGACAAATGTCAATGGAAATTTTAATACAGTGATAGAAGGGAAAGATAATGGTTCAGGTCCTGAATATGCATTATTATCAGTGTCTTAATCATGTCAGCCTAAGCACATCTATCTTCAAAGCTCTTGTTGTAATAGACTATAATACTTTATGTTACAACAGAAAGACAAAACAATAGAGATGGTTTGCAAGGATATAATCATTATCTAATCCAGTCTTTAGAAATGTTATCTCTAAATGCTCTTTTTATAACCCAAACTTTCAATTTGTAAGGTATGTAATATGTTTTTCGGAAAAAAATGCAATCTGGACGGTGCCTAAAATCTATGGATTTAGATAACATTCAACAAATCGTTTCTACCAAAAAGGGGAAAGCTTTAAAAAAACAGTAATACTAATTTCAGTATCTGATACAAAGGCTTTGATTTCATTTTGGGATAATGCTTCTAATTTGAATGTTATCTAAATCACTAAAAAAAGGTCAGTGTAAAGTTAATAGAAAAATACTATGAAACCCTTCAATTCTGGACAAACAGTAATTTGGGTAATTCTAAAATGAATCTCTGTGGGTGTTTCTCTGTCTAAGACATCTCCTAAAAGCCACCTTCAGGTCAACCTGGAGTGCAAAAGGAGTAGTAAAAGAATAAAATGATAGAACAACAACCAAAAAACCCACTATACATGTTGTCAGCCTAATAAGAGAATCACAGAAGAGCAGAGGTTGGGAGGGGCATCTGGAGATCACCTATGACAGCCCCCCTACTCAAAGCAGAGTCAACTTGATTCTGTTGTCAGGACTTTGTCTAGTCAGGGTTTAGATATGTCCAAGAATGGAGACTTCACAATCTCTCTGGGAAATCTGTTTTAGTTGTTGCAGTTTTTGAACATCCTCACAGCCTTGTCCAAGTGAGTTCTGAATATCTCCAAGGGTGAATATTACACCAACCTGTTTCACCAACCTGTTCCAGTGCTTAACCACCTTCACGGTAAGATTTTTTTTTCCTAATATCTAGTCCAACTTGCAGTATAATCTCTTTTTAGCTTGCTTTATTTTTATGACAGCTCTATTACACAGAAAGGTACCTATGGCATAGGCACATATTGCTGGAGAAGAGAGTAAAACAGATGGATTTTTGTAATAGACATGAACTTGGTTGCATGCATTGTTGATGTTGGTATTAAACAGAGAGATAATGATGGTCTAAGGAAAAAGAGAAGCAGAGTGGCAGAGAGATCAACATTTTTTAATACAGTGTAGAAAAAATGTTGAAGTTATTAACACCTTCATAATCAAAGACCATAAGCAAAATCTAACTTTAGCTTATTTAAAGTCTGAAGATTCATGAAGAAAGCAGCTCTGACTACCTTGATAGCCTACAGGAAATAAAATTCAGTCTTGTCTACCAAATTTCTGAATATACATAGCTAAGATAAGCAGTTTGTAAAGTGTAAATAATGCAACATTGTTGTCCTGGTTTCGGCTAGGATAGAGTTAATTTTCTTCCTAGTAGTTTGTACTGTGTTGTGTTTTGGATTTAGTATGAGAACAACAATAACACACTGATGTTTTAGTTGTTGCTAAGTAATGGTTATCCTAAGTCAAGGATTTTTCAGTTTCCCATGATTTGCCAGTGAGAAAGTGCACAAGAAGCTGGAAAGGAGCATGGCCAGGAGAGCTGACCCGAACTAGCCAAAGGGCTGTTCCGTACTATAGAGGTCATGCTCAGTACAGAAAATGGGGGCAGTTGGCCAGGAGGGGCCAATTGCTGCTTGAGGACTGGTTGGGCATTGGTCAGAGGGTGGTGAGCAGTTGCACTGAACATCACTTGTATTTCCTGGGGTTTATTTTTCTCTCTTTTTATCTTCCTTTTAATTACTATTACTATTACTATTACTATTACTATTACTATTACTATTACTATTACTATTACTATTACTATTACTATTACTATTGCTATTGCTATTGCTATTGCTATTGCTATTGCTATTGCTATTGCTATTGCTATTGCTATTGCTATATAATTAATAATACAGTAATTGTGAACTATAGTAATAATAATACTAGTAGTAATAGTACTATTAATAATAATAATGATAATGATAACGATATCAGTTATCAAATTGTTTTTACCTCAATCCATGTGTTTTACTTCTTTTCTAGCTCTCCTCCCCATCCCCTGGGGCGTGTCTGGGGAGGAGTGAGATTGCGGCTGCATGGTGCTTAGTTGCTAGCTGGGGTTAAACCGTAACAATTGTTTTTCTTGAACCTTAACAATCCTTTGACAGAAATAAAGGTATTAGGATTGCAATCCATACAAGGAGATAGCAAGAATATGCAATCAAAATACTAAATTGAGGCAGGGTATTGTAGCAGTCAGAGCTTTTTCAGTGGTCAGTCATAGATTAAATAAAATTGTTTCGGTCTGTAGCCAGCTGAGTGAGTGTTGAGTATATTGTTCCCATGGCAGTGAAATTATTTTCTTGTTATGTTTTGGATTTTTTTCCCCTAGAATATTTCAGGTTTAGATGCTATTAACAACATTCCCAGTAGTGGCACCATTTGAAGAGGAAGTGTGTCTCATCTTCACTGGCAGATTTTCAGTGATTTTGCTTCCTCTGTTCATTCGAAACTCAAGACTAATGAAATCCTTTAGTAGACATCTGGAGTCCTTCAGCTTCTCTCTTTAAGAATGCTGTCCTTTATCTGAAAAGCATTCCATTATTTTAAACTCCAAATCAAAAAGAGTAGTCTTTTTAAATATCATGTATCCTTGCTTCCAGTTTTGTACAGATATCGCACTATATGACATTAGGGGACCTCCAGCAAAAGCTTAGGTTTTATGAGGGCCAGGAAAGGATGCTGTTAAACAGCAAACCTAGAAGAACTATGGAGAGTAGTAAAGTTGACTAAGCACTAATTTTAAAGTGCTATTCAGGCTATATATTTAAGTCTACTTCACACAGACTCTAATGTTGTTAATGATTGTTTACCAGGCCAAAGTGCCTCTGAAAAATTTATAAAGAAAAGAAAGATAGAATTATAGAATCACAGAATCATTTAGGTTGGAAAAGACCCTTAGGAACATCAGGTCCAACCATTAACCTAATACTACCAAGCCCACCACTAAACCCTGTCCCTAAGCACCATGACTACATGTCTTTTAAATACCTCCAGGGACGGTGACTCCACCACTTCCCTGGGCAGCCTGTTCCAGTGCTTGACAACCCTTTCGGTGAAGAAATTTTTCCTAATATCCAATCTAAACTTCCCCTGGTGCAACTTGAGGCCATTTCCTTTTGTCTTATCACTTGTTACTTGGGAAAAGAGACTGACCCCGCCACCTCGCTACAGCCTGCTTTCAGGTAGTTGCAGAGAGCGATCAGGTTTCCCCTCAGCCTCCTTTCCTCTGGGCTAAACGCCTCCAGTTGCCTCAGCCGCTCCTCATAAGACTTGCTCTCCAGACCCTTTACCAGCTTTGTTGCTCTTCTCCAGACACGCTCCAGCACCTCAATGTCTGTCTTGTAGTGAGGGGCCCAAAACTGAACCCAGTATTTGAGATGCAGCCTCACCTGTGTCGAGAACAGGGGATTGGTGACTGCCCTAGTCCTGCTGGCCACACTACTGCTGATACAAGCCAGGACGCTCTTGGCCTTCTTGGCCACCTGGGCACACTGCCCACTCATATTCAGCCAGCTGTTCACCAACACCCCCCAGGTCCTTTTCCATTGGGCAGCTTTCCAGCCACTCTGCCCCGAGCCTGTAGCATTGTGTGAGGTTGTTGTGACGCCAGTGCAGGACCCGGCACTGAGCCTTGTTGAAACTTATACAGTTGGCCTTGGCCCATCAATCCAGCCTGTCCAGATTCCTCTGTAGAGCCTTCCTACCCTCCAGCAGATCAACACTCCCGCCAAAACTTGGTGTCATCTGCAAACTTACAGGAGGTGTACTCGACCCCCTCGTCCAGATCATTGATCAAGATATCAAACAGAACTGGCCCCAGTGCTGAGCCCTGGGGAACACCACTTGTGACAGGACACCAACTGGATTTAACACTGCATTCACCACAGCTCTCTGGGCCTGGCCATTCGGCCAGTTTTCTACTCGGCGAAGAGTGCACCCGTCCAAGCCATGAGCAGCCAGTTTCTCCAGGAGAATGCTGTGGGTAATGGTGTCAAAGGCTTTACTAAAGTCCAGGTAAACAGCATCTAACCACAAACTCACAGAATGGTTGAGGTTGGAAGGGTGCTTAAGAAGTCCTTATGTCCAATCCCCCTTCTCAAGCAGGGCCCCCTTTGACCATTTGACCAGGACCATGTCCAGATTTCTGAATCAAATCCAGGGATGGAGTCTCTACAACCTTGCTGGGAAACCTATGCCAGTGCTTGTTCACCTTCACAGTAGAAGTGTTTCCTGATGTTCAGGTGGAGACTCCTGTGTTACGGTTTGTGCTCTTTGCCTCCTGTCCTGTCACTGGGAAGCACTGGAAAGAGCGTGGCTCATTCTCTTTGGTTCCTCCCTGCAGGAATTTTTCTATGTTGTGGTTTAGGCCTGATTAGCAGCCAACCACAATGCAGCACCTCTCTCTCCCTTCCCCTCCAGCAATGAGAAGGGACAGAGAGCCAGGCTTGGGGTTCAAGATAGGACTGGGATGGGGAAAAATCCCCCTTTTATGATCACGAGCAAAAGGCAGACTCGTTAGGGGAAGAAAAAAAGAACATACATTTATTACAGACACTAACAACACATAACAGAGCAGGACAGTGAGAAGCATTGCCACATCTTGAGAACACCTTCCCCCCACCCCTCCCTTCTTCCCGGGATCAGCTCTTCTCCCGATATCTCTACCTCCTCCCCCAGTGGCGCAGGGGCAGGGAATGGGGGGTGCAGTCAGTGCTGCCACTTCCTTCATCTTCGGTGAGGGGAGTGTCCAAAACTTGTTCCCCCCTGCTCCATCGTGGTCCCCCTCTCACAGGAGACAGTCCTCCACAAACTTTCTCCGACTTGAATTCCTCCCACGGGCCGCAGCGTTCCCCACACTGCTCCGTCATGGGTCACTAACTTCCTCTGACTGGATTCCCTCCCACGGCTGCAGCCCTTCCCGAGCTGCTCTGGCTTGGGACTCCCCCACATGCTGCAATCCTCCCAGCACTGAATTACAGCAGCGGGGCTGCCTTTTCCCATGAGACCCCGGCCTTCTTCGGGCACAGAACCTTGATCAGGCGAGCAGGAACAACAGGCCACAAATCAATGTCTGCTCCACTGTAGATCTTCATGGGTGGCAGGGGGGGTCGCCCTGCCATCTCACCACAGGATACAGGGGGGTCTCTGCTCCGGCACACCTCCCCCCTCCTTTCATCCTCCGTTCCTCCACTGACTTTGGTGTTCATGCAGCTGCAGCAACTCCTCCTCACAAGTCCCACTGCACATCACCACGTCCCTTCTTAAATACGTTATCACAGAGGCACAGCTGATTGGCTCAATTTCCCAAACAGAAGTGGAGCTGACGTGGAGCTGGGGGAGCTTCGGGAAGCTTCTCACAGGGGGCCGCCCCGATAGCCCCCTCCCCTGCCACCAAAAAACCCCCACCATTCACTCAACCCAGGACATTCTACATTAGTAATATATGCCCCTGAGGCTCCTCTTCTCCAGGCTGAACAGTTCCAGCCAGTCTCTCAGCCTTTCCTCAAAGGAGACGTGCTCCAGTCCCTTTGTCATCTTGGTGGCCTTTTCTTGAAATATGCAGTTTCCATGTCTTTCTTGTTCTGGGGAAACAAGTGGACCCAAAGTGGACCCAGGACTCCAGGTGTGGCCTCACCAGTGCTGAGCAGAGCAGAAGCATCACCTCCCTCAACCTGCTGCCAATTCTCCTCCTAATGCAGCTGAGGATACCATAAGCTGCCTTTTCTGTGAAGGCACATTGCTGGCCCCTGTTCAACCTAGTGTCCACCAGGACCCCCAGGGCCTTTGCTGCCAAGATGCTTTCCAGCTGGGTGGCCCCCAGCATGTGCTGGTGCCTGGGGTTGTTCCTCCCCAGGTGCAGGGCTTTGGGCTTCCCCTTGTTGAATTTCATGACATTCCTGACAGCCCATTTCTCCAGCCTGTTGTGATCCCTCTGGATGGCAGTGTGACCCTCTGACATATCATCCACTCCTCCAAGTCTTCTGTCATTTCTAACTTGCTAATGCTACAGCATTTGCCTCATCATCTAAATCATTATTGATGATGTTAAACGGGATGTGACTTGCTACTGATCCCTGATTGCACTGCTAGTTACTGACCTCTAACTAGACTTCATGCCACTGATTACTATCCTCTGAGTCCTGCAGTTCACCTGATCACATAAACTAACATCCTCATAAAAACTATCTAGAATTGAGCTTGCATGCAACACATGTTACTGCAGCTGTTGAAACATCAGCTGAAGGTAAAAAAAAAAATGAAAATTTGCTGGATTCACCAAATGCTTTTTCTTTTCAGTATGCTCCTAATAACACAGCTAGTTACTCTACTCATTTTTTGAGAATACTGGCAGGATTACTCTTCTAATCATCTGTTTCATTGACGTCATTCCTTTAAGTGTGAAAATAAAACATTAATAAGAGAAAAGACATTTACAAAGCATTTTTTGAGTTATTAGTTCTGTCACACATACATCATGAATGAAAGTGAATAAGCACTACAGACAAAAGACACATTCACAACAGAAGTTTGTTTTATTGATCACTATGTAATGAAATCATACAGGTAGATAAAAGTAAAGTTTTGTTCCCCTTGAAGTCATTTCTTGTTAATACCTTTGATTTCTTCTTTTGTAATTATAAGTGCAAAATTAGCAGTCTTTACAAAAATGGGAAGGATACTGTTGAACTGAGATTGAAGAAATGCAGGTTTTAGAACCAAAATGGAGTTAATAAAATAAGGTACCTTAAAGAGCAAATGTATCTCTTTTTATAAGATGTTTAAACTCTATATGGTCTTAAGCTAAAAATCATGCTAGGAAAGTTTAGAATTTTCACATACATGAAAGTACCTCAGCATTTGGTTTAACAACATACCCCCAGTCTATTACTTTCTTCTCTAGGGAATAAAGGTTGCCAAGATGGATGCTCTAGTTCCACATTCTCTAGTGCAGAATAGTAATGTACACGATTCTATGAAAAGACACAGGGGACACTGTGGTGCTATAGTCTCCTGAATTTCAATTCTCTATCCTCTCTGATGGACTGATTTTTCAAAGGTAAAACAGATATAAATAATCATTGTTTAAATTCTAATTCTTGCAAAATGAAATTGCAGTCTTTAGATATACATGTGATTAAAAGAGTTATTTTGCTGAATAATATACGCATTTAAATTACCCAGAATTCAAATGGCATTGGCTGGTTCCTGCCTGCAAACCCTATCCATGGTACACACTCATGCTAACCATTCCTCCACAGCCCTCAAAGAAGAGCTTTGTCTCAGATATACACCAGTTTAGCATACAACCCACTCATGTTTGTGTATAGCAAAGGATTTCTTCAGAACTGAAAGAAATCTATGTGTTGGTTCTGTTTACTGAGTAGCATTTAATACTGAAATATCCAACAGAATTTTGTGTGATTTCTATTTAATCAACATCACACAGGCAGAGCCCCTCTGCAGTACTTGCACATGGCATTAGTGGTTCTGTGAGAAGGCTGTTAACTCTGCTTGGCCATCACATCTGATGTCCAGAAGCTCAGCAGACCCTCAAAGGCATCCTACCTCACACGCACTGTCCTTCCACTATTTTTCTGTAACATTCATCCCTTTGAAGGAGAAATTGCAATGTCCAGTTATTCTTTCACACTGTATATAAACAGTATATTTTCCATCAACTGGAGAGAATCCTAAATTACATTTGGGTATGTGTGTGGGGTGGTGGGCCTGGGGAAGAGAAAAGGTGGTTGCTTTTTCTCTCTTTTCACTCAGGTACAAATTCCTACTGTGCTGACTTTACAATTGCTGCAACAGCCACCTGGAGCTAAGGAGTAGGATGGGTTTTGCATCACTCCATGTCTGCAATTTAGATAACAGTGGTTGCATATGATCAATACCTACTTAATAGAGAAGGGTTCAGTGAGATTATTTAATGGTGCCTTTCCTCACCACCCTAATGGGTTTTTTGGTCCAGAGGTTCAACTACCTCTCAAACTGTGGTAAATGTGCTCTTAGAAAAGTGCCCTTTACTCATTGTGTGCTGCCACTCAGATGCATCTTAAAACTTGCTACAGACCCTAATGCCTATAGCCTTCCTGGCTCTTTGTTTCTCATTAAAGATATCTGACTTTTGTACAACCATATCTAATCATCATACACATGCAAGTCACCTTAGAGGGTCTGTCCCTCCTGACACAATTAACTTTCAAAAATTAATGATGTGCATTAAACAGCATAATTTTTAGATTTACCAACTCAGGCATTTGGTGCTTAGAAATGCCTCTATTACTGTTTTTTGCATAACCTCTCCACCCCACTTGTGCATGTCCTATAATGCCACCTTTAACTATACAATCACATGCTGTACTTCCCATCAGACCCTCACTGGTTTCAGTGTTTGGAGGATCATAATGGAGCACTCCTAGGGAAAAAAAAAAAAAAAAAAAAAAAAAGTGAATACACAGACAGTGACAGAATTCCAAAATGAAAGAAACGATTTCCAAAGTATTAGAAGAAAATTGAACATGAACAATGTAGTTGAGATTAAAATGAAATAGCAATACAAAATGTCATTGTGTGAAGTTTGATGTAATTATTTACATTTTAATAGTAGCAATGGCAAAAATAGTTTTCATGCAGCTTGCCAGTTATTTTTTATTACAAAATAAAAATGAAATTGTTGCTGAACCTTTCAGTTCTCCTATATAGCAGTATCTAAGGAAGAACAAATATGTTAACTCATTACTAGGTACTGATTGTTTCTATCCTATCCTATCCTATCCTATCCTATCCTATCCTATCCTATCCTATCCTATCCTATCCTATCCTATCCTATCCTATCCTATCCTCTTCCATTCTACAGAATGCTCCTATCTTCAACTGTATAAACTATAAGGGAATATTAAGCAGTAGGGATGGGACACAACTTGAACACTGTACAACTTGGTGTACAAAGTAATTCTTTCCCTAAAAATTTATAATCTCTGGATAAAACAAGACTAAAAAGTAATGGGGAAACTTCTTCAAAATCATGCAGATAGATTTGCCAGTATCATCAGAATAAGAAATATGGAAAATTTTTTAGTTCCATATTAATTTTAAGTTAACAACTGATACTTTCATCTGTAAGTTCTTAAGAAAATAACAACTGCTATACAAAACCACCGAAAGAATCCTAGCTCATTTGCTTTTCATAAAAGATCAATTTAAGTTTCAAGGACAGCTAAGTAGTATCTCAGGCAAGGGACAGAAAATTACAAGCAATCACATTACCATATGTTATTGAGATAGTTAACTCAGTTCACCAGATGAAATCTTAGCTGGAAGCAACTCTGGCATAAAATACTTTGATATAAAGTACCTTAAATGTTGGCAATAATGGTAAACACCTTAAATTTTTATTATGGGTACTGAGCTGACAAGCAATCATTCAAAGTCATGTAACTTGATCACTTGTAATCCTCTTATATCTTCAAATGTGTTATAAAGAGCATACAAATAATTTGGAACAGTTTTTTGAGGGGTTGTGTTTTGTTTTGTTTTGTTCTTTGTTTTGTTTTATTTTGTAAGTGGTGCAGAAGCAAACAAAGTTATTTTCAAGAAGACTCTTAATCTGCTTGGATTAAGAATTTCAAGTAGTGTAAATTGGTATACTTATGCAGAAATCAGAAAAGCTACAACCGGATATATCTGCCTGGTAACTGCCCCATCTTATTCTCCTTTCAATTAATTGTAATCAGGGCAATTCCATGGAAGTTATAATGAAGCAAAATGTAGATCTCTTCAGACAAACAGTTCCTTCTGCTCCTTCATTCCCTCATATAGTATGGGGTTCAAATTTGCCTTATTCTTTCAATTCTTTTATTCGTGTAATACAAGAAGTCCAGCTGTGAGAAAAGTCTTCTAAGTCTTCTACGAGTATGTATTTTTTTTTCCACTTAAAAATGTCATAGGATCTTTAAATCAATTGTATTTTGTTGAAAATACAGTCAGAAGTACTGACAAATGTAATTTCTTCATTCTATAATCTATCAGCAGAGTTTCACTGTATCACTGTTTACTAGAATGATTCTCTATGGCTTTTTATTGCAACTAAGTTTCTATCTTACCTGTATCTGAAATAATAGTAGGTAATTAGTGAAGACAGATCTCACTTTTCAGTTTGGATAAATCTCATTAATAAAGTCATTGAGTTATACTTTCAGCCCAAAACTGAACACTGAAGAAAAATTAATAATTTAAACGGATTCTATTCTATTCTATTCTATTCTATTCTATTCTATTCTATTCTATTCTATTCTATTCTATTCTATTCTATTCTATTCTATTCTATTCTATTCTATTCTATTCTATTCTATTCTATTCTATTCTATTCTATTCTATGTGTAAATGAATATATTTATAGTTTAGGGATATATTATTAAACACCATTATAAGTATTACAAATTTATAAAATGCTTATACCCTGCCAATGGTTATGTTATTCTAGAGTAAGCACCCCAGGTGTGCCAGAGATTAAGGTAAGTGTGTCTTAATTGCATCTGGTTTAGTGCACTTTTACTTTTCTGGGTACAACAGGTTTCTGCTTTGCCTTCAAATGAATATGGATATTGTTCTTAGATTAATGTCCAAAATGACCAAAAGGCAGATGTTGCAGTTAAGGTGAAGAATTAATTTGGTAAGAGACGAATGTCCTTGCGTTCTAGACAGTCCACAGAGATTAGAGGAGCTAGGGTTGGCTGGATTTATCTCTTAATAGGTATGCCAATTATTGCCATGACTATAGGCCTGACACCAGAGGCACCAACAGCCCACATGCTATAAGTTCAGTTGCATTAAAGAGAAGCAGTCAGTTTCATGAATAGTACGGTTTATTCTCATGTAACAACTACATATTCTTTGAGATTGCCTATGATAAATGCACAAACTGCAGATTGGCTACATATAGCATTATGCACAAAAATGATTGCAATCACACACTTAATTCCTGGGTAACAACTCAGCATAGCTGAGGACAGAAATCTTACCAAAAGGGGTCCCTTCGGGGGCAGCAGGGCAAGGAGCACAAACCCATTGATCTGTCCGTCTGATTTGGTGTTGGATTACTGTCCCTCTGAGTTGAATACAAATGCAGGGTAGTATTTATCTAAACATGTTTCTGCAAGTGGGTGGGACTGTGGTCAATCCACTGATTCGTGAGTAATGACAGAGCACATTTCTTGGTGCAATGCGCACACAGTTATGGGAAAAGCAGAAACATGGGAGATAGTGTCTGCAGAGCTGTGCAAAACATTCCTTGAGAAAAGAGTAAGAGCAGGAGATAAATCTGTAGAGTTGTGTCAAATATTCCTTGAGAAAAGTGGAAGAGCAAGACCATGTGGCTTCCACCTTGCTTTGAATTCCTCCTTGGTGTCATGACAACAGAAATCACCAGATCTTCATCCTGTCCTGTGTTTGTTCTGGGCACCATGTGCTAAGGAAATGTATATTTTGCAGGTTTTTTTCGCTGTTTTGCTTTTACCACAGCTCCAACAGCAGGGATATATGAAATTAAAAGTAAGATGAAACACTTTAGTTACTAATAAAGGCTTTTGATTTGTTTGTTTAGCAGGTTTCATTGAAGACATAAATGTGAAAATAAAATTGGGAAAACTTATCAATATTTGACTCATAAAAGTTCTCTATAACTTACCCCAAAAAATAAAACCTGGGATTATTAGTGTGTGAGGGGTCAATCTTAGGTTGTATCTATTTAAGATATTAGAGGATAGAAGTGATAGAGATTGGTACTTCATTATTTATGTGAAGAATGAAACACAGGAAAAAAGTTCATACGGGAGGATCACCTGTTAATATTACAGACCAAGAAATAATAATAAAAAAATAGCTGAACCAAATCAGGTCTTATGTTCCAGACAGAAAATACTCTCATCTGACTCCTTTAACACATTTTGAAATTTGGAATTTTACAGATATTTAAAAAGGCTTCTCGGCTGAGATGAAGGAAGCATCATTTACCAGAGAAGGTGGTGGTTATCTAATATAATAACAACACCCCAGCATTTGGAAAAAGAAAGAAGAAAATGCAAACTGAATGTTGTGTTTGAAATAAAGGATGCAGAGAGGCTGTAAAACACAAATATTTTTTTTCTTAAGGAATATGCCAAATGTGATCAAAATGCAGTTTTTCACAAGCTTCAGAAAAAATATCTCTGACAGGAAAGTTGGGGCATGTCCACAGTGTAATTCACATTGATCCTGAGTCTGATTATCATTTGCTGACACACAACTGGAGCCCAAAAAATTACATCATAAATAAAATATGTGATACATTTACCTATTATCTACTTTGACCTGTTTCATCCTTTCATTAGAATTAAACAAGTAGAAGATACAGAAATATAGTGAGCAATGACAGTACACACTAGATTACTTCATGTTTCAAACACATTACATGATAACATATGAATACTAATGCTATGTAAAATATGCAGCCTGTCATCATTAGGGAAATTTTAGATAAAGTTATATGTATTACTTAGGGAAATTTTAGATAAAGTTATATGTATTACTTACCAGGAGACTTATTTTACCTAGAGAGCTGCTTTTCCTCCCAATTTAAACTGCTGCTATTTTCTTTCCTTTCTCTTAAGCTTAAATTAATGCTGGATCTACTGGATGAAAATTTTCATTAGGTGTTACCTAAATGGGAATATATACTAAATGTTAATCTTATGTTCCAAACCTTATTAGTCTATGATTTACTAAAAAAAAAAAAAAAAAGATAATTAACCTCCTCCAACAGTTTGAAAGAGAATGCACTTTAACATTATAAGGGGTGTTCCAGAGAGAACATAATTTCCTTTTAGCTATCCTGAAAACAGATACTTTGTAACATACGCTAGCATAACCCAAAGGGAAATTATTAGAGACCACTTGGACACACGCAAGTCTAAGGGGCTGGATGGGATCCACCCCAGGGTACTGAGGTAGCTGGCAGTAGTGCTCACCAGGCCACTTTCCATCATTTGTCAGCAGTTCTGGCTAACCAAGGAGGTCCCCATTGATGGCAGGTTAAACAAATGTGATGCCTGTCTACAAGAAGGGCTGGAAGGATGATCCAGGGAATTACAAGCCTGTCAGTTTGACCTTCCAGGGAAGGCTATGGGGCAGATCACCTTGGATGTCATCACATAACATGTACAGGACAACCAGGCGATCAGGACCAGTCAACATGGGCTTATGAAAGGCAGGTCCTGCTTGACTAATGTGATCTCCTTCTATCACAAGGTGACCTGCTCAGAAAGGCTGTGAATGTTCACATGGACTTTAGTAAAGCCTTTGACACCATGTTTTAAGTGAATGAAGCCAATCTTTATAAAAAGTATATAATTTTATTTGGGTTCAATCAATTTAGGGTGAGAAGCAATAGGCAAAACAGTGCTGGGTGTGCAGAGAGCCTCAGCTCTGCCACAGAGCACACTGAGTTCTAAAAGCAGTGTCTCTTACACTCTTTCCATCAGATAGTCATCCTGCTCTTCTTCCATTTGGTCATTTGAAGTGCTAGGGTAGTGTCCTCCTCCCAGTGGATCTTTTAAAGGTTTGAAGGTTTCCACCTCTTGGCTCGCTTTCCTCCTGTTGGATCTTTTGAAAGTTCCGGGGTTTCATGTTTCAGCGGGCTTTTTTTAAGCAGCTATTGCATCAGCTGTAGGGGAGGGTTTTCTAAGGAATTTTTACATTTGTCCTAGGGAGGGTTTACATTTGTTTTAGGGAGTGTTTCTAAAAGGCTGTTACATTGTTACAAGCAAGAAACATACTCTATATTCCTACACATTCTCAATTTGATTCCAACATCTACTACAATATTTATACAGGTCATAGTGATCACAAATCACCCCAGATACACACAGGGTACAACAATTACACTTATCACACCATACTCTATCTTGACACGTATCATACCTATGTTTTCCACAATTCCCCCCTTTGTTTTTGTTCATCTAATTGATTCGTGTCTTGGTTTCCAATTCGATAACTTTCTGTGCTGCAGTTAAATTTGGGGTCATTTTAGTTTCCAATACCATTAATGACGTTTTATCACTCTTTATTTCCAATTGCATACTCTGCACCACTGATTGTATTAATCAAATAAAACATGGGATTATACAAGGGATAATTAACAACCCTCCAAATATCCCCAGGAGTACAATATCCACTTCAGTAAACCAATCACCACTAAAGAGTGACCTCCAAGATCCTAAATTTCCGATGTTAAATCCATTCCACGTTTGCACTAGGACATGGGCTACTTTCTTAATTTCTCTAACCAGTTCATCTATAGCCCTTCCTTCGTCATCTATTTGTATACAACAATAGGTGAAGTTAAATTTCCCACAAACTCCCACTTCTTGTGCCAACAGGTAGTCCAATGCTAAACGAGTTTGGTATATTGCAGTTTTCATTGTGGGCGGCGGAGGAACGACACGCCGAGACGGATTCAATGTGGGTGATAGAGCATCATATATCGTATCGTATATCTTTATTGGTCCAGGGTACATATATTTATACAGACAACACTAATTATTATGCCTACTAGTCACTAGATGATTGGCTTAAGCTCTAAAGGTCGTATTCGCACGGTCCACCTACTTGCAGTTAGCTAACAGCACAAGCTTCTCATAACACTAAGTTTCTCATGTCACTACTCCTAATTCCTCTTAACCTGTTTTCGACACACCACGGTACACGAGGCCGAAGCGTCCTTGACATTCTTCATGTATCAGCATCTGCGAGCAGCTGCAGGCAAACCTTAGTGAGGCCCAGCATCAGCGAGGCAGCATCAGCCCCTAGAACAGGCTCTGATCGTACAACTGCTCGGTGGGCTCAGGACCCTTGTCTCTGAGCCATTCTCCAACAATTCCCCCTTTTTCTTTTTGTACGAGCAGAGCCTGCCCTAACGTTCGTTCAAAGATTTTCTTAATACATGACAAGGCACAACTTAAGCATGCAAGCTTACAATCTATTGGATAAAGGCACTCATCACACACCCGGAAGTGCTGTGATAGGTCTACACCGTTAGTACATGTGAACAAACTAAATTTACTTTGCAGTTAGTGTATCCAGGCATTCAAACAGGAAGGAAGCACTAGATTGACTTCCTCATTCTTGCCCTTCCAGGTGACCTCAAGGGCAGGATTACCACGGGGCAGTTTTCTGCTCAGAGACCCAGCCTGGATTGTCCAAACCCTGTAGGATCAGTGCATAACCCTGATCCCCCCTGTCCTGGGTTGAGTGAGTGGTGGAGTTTTTTGGTGGCAGGGGAGGGGGCTATCGGGGCGGCCCCCTGTGAGAAGCTTCTTGAAGCTCCCCCAGCTCCATGTCAGCTCCACTTCTGTTTGGGAAATTGAGCCAATCGGATGCACCTCTGCGATAACGTATTTAAGAAGGGACGTGGTGACGTGCAGTGGGACTTGTGAGGAGGAGTTGCTGCAGCTGCATGAACACCAAAGTCAGTGGAGGAACGGAGGAAGAAAGGAGGGGGGAGGTGTGCCGGAGCAGAGACCCCCCTGTATCCTGTGGTGAGACGGCAGGGCCGCCCCCCCTGCCACCCATGAAGATCTACGGTGGAGCAGACATTGATTTGTGGCCTGTTGTTCCTGCTCGCCTGATCAAGGTTCTGTGCCCGAAGAAGGCCGGGGTCTCATGGGAAAAGGTAGCCCCGTTGCTGTAATTCAGCGCTGGGAGGATTGCAGCATGCGGGGGAGTCCCACGCCGGAGCAGCTCGGGAAGGGCTGCAGCCGTGGGAGGGAATCCAGTCGGAGGAAGTTAGTGACCCATGACGGAGCAGTGTGGGGAACGCTGCGGCCCGTGGGAGGAATTCAAGTCGGAGAAAGTTTGTGGAGGACTGTCTCCTGTGAGAGGGGGACCACGATGGAGCAGGGGGGAACAAGTTTTGGACTCTCCCCTCACCGAAGATGAAGGAAGTGGCAGCACTGACTGCACCCCCCATTCCCTGCCCCTGCGCCACTGGGGGAGGAGGTAGAGATATCGGGAGAAGAGCTGATCCCGGGAAGAAGGGAGGGGTGGGGGGAAGGTGTTCTCAAGATGTGGCAATGCTTCTTATTGTCTTACTCTGTTATGTGTTGTTAGTGTCTGTAATAAATGTATGTTCTTTTTTTCTTCCCCTAACGAGTCTGCCTTTTGCTCGTGATCATAAAAGGGTTTTTTTCCCCATCCCAGTCCTATCTTGAACCCCAAGCCTGGCTCTCTGTCCCTTCTCATTGCTGGAGGGGAAGGGAGAGAGAGGTGCTGCATTGTGGTTGGCTGTCAATCAGGCCTAAACCACGACACCCCCCAAAAAATTCCTACCAGGTTTTCCCCCTTTTTCTTTTTGGACAATCCAGACTCCTTTTCACGCTCGATTCATAGCATTCATAAAGCATTTCCACACAGACCCCAATACCATCATGACAATCATAATGACAATCAGCATTACCAGTCCATGCATCAACAAAGCTTTCAGCCACCCACTAATTTCCAAGTTTTGTAGATTTATAACCATCCTCTCAGTCCATTTTCAAAATTCCCAAGTTTTGTAACCATTCTGTCAGTCCATGTTCCAGTCTTATGCAGTCTTTTGTAGACCCCGTTTTGTGTTTGTGCTAAGAATGTTGCAATGACAGTCCTCTGCAGGTGACTGATGAGACACTGCAACATTAAAAGCACAAACTATGCCAATCAAGAAAAACACCCTTACAGTTTTGATAGTGTCAGCAATTGTAACAACAGAGTATGCAATACAGAATTTCGTACAGGTTTCACCATACTATGTTCTAAACATTGAAATGAACCCACAATATACAATGAATCTGATACTACATGAACAAGTTTTTGATACCAGTGTTGATGTTGAAACACCCAGATGACAGTTCAGAGTTCTAAAGTTTGTAAGGAGTCTCCAGACCCCCCGAGGAGAATCTTGTAATCTTGAGTTCCCAGGTGTCCCCCATTCGTTGTCACTACCGGGCAGGCCAACGCCCCAGCAGCATGCCAGTCCCCTTCTAACAAGGCATCACGAATCACCCCACTCCATCGGGACTGAGCTAAAAGCGGAGCTGGTTCTGGTAAGGGTGACGGGAGTGGGTGTGGCGGGGCTGCCGGCCGCGTTTCCTCTTCTTGTAATTGTAAATGCAGAGTTCTATTCTGTAGCTTAACTTCTGTAATTTTCTTTCAAGTTCTCGGACTTTGTCACTGTCCCTTACTGATGTGTGACCCTGGTGCTTTAATTCAGACAGAGCTGCCGTTTTTCTCTCCGAGTCAGATGCTGACGTGCTGTCAGGGGCGGAACCATCCGAAGAGGTGGGGGGAGCAGAGGTTAGGGCGGCAGCTGATTTCTCTGCCACCTCTTGCGTGGTGGAGCAAACAGGAACACTTGGTGACATGCCCTTAATAGAGCGGAGCTGTTGATTACACCCGAAGAAGGTGGCTAGTCGTGATGGACAATTGGTTTCGGCAGGGACCGGTGGAGGTGGTACAGCGCCGACAGCCGCCATAGCAGCAGCAGCTACTTTCTTTTCCTGCTTGCATCTCCCTCAGAGCTTTTACGCTCGTTCGCCAGACCACCCCTTGCTGTCGTGCTTCACTGCCTTTATTGCCTCCAGTGATAGTCTCGTCCCACAATAAATCACCTACTTCGCGCCACTCCTGTTGGCTAAATATTAGCGAGGGGCCATCGTCCCTCTGCCCCTCCGCCTCCGAGGTAGGGGGAGTGTGGGGGGGGGACATGACTGTAAGGGCACTGGGGCGGGGCTGGCCTCTGGACTTCCCCTACTTATGTTAATTGAAACTGGCACTCCTTGACATTCTTCATGTATCAGCAGCTGCGAGCAGCTGCAGGCAAACCCTAGTGAGGCCCAGCATCAGCGAGGCAGCATCAGCCCTTAGAACAGGCTCTGATCGTACAACTGCTCGTTGGGCTCAAGACCCTTGTCTCTGAGCCATTCTCCAACATCTCATTTTTGTATTTTGTTTTGTAAGTAGGCTTAAAGCATCTCCGGTTTTATTCACTACTGTTTCAAATACTGCTTGTAGCCATATAATCCTGTTTAACATATATATCAGTGTTCGGTAGCCCCAAGATCCATCCTCTGCCCATGTCGCTGGATCATAATAGGCTATTATTCTCTCTGGAGGACATTGATTATCTTTCCAATTCCCAATTTGTAAATCTCTCTTGTATCTCCTCAACTTATCAGAATCTGTATACACAGGAACCCCCAATCGTTTTCCCCTACCTATTGGCAAAAAGAAGAAGCTAGGTCTTATTGTACCTACTATACATGACCCAACCCAATTCTTTGGTAAAGCTGCGAAGGCTAATTTTCCACAAATCAAATAGTGTCCCTTTGGCGCAGGCCAACCATTAGGTATATCGTTACCATTTGTCCAGTTGGCCACTTGTGGATTTATTTCCATTGGGTCCCCCAATTAATCCCAATCCTTCCTTGTTTTATTCCATATATTATCTCCTTCACAAATTAAATTTCTCATTGGTTCGCCTTCCTTGGCTAAATGTTGGAAACAGATTCTCCCTATTATGTTAGTTTGTAAAATCCACTGTTGTCTTCTATCTTGACTATTTACCTTCCAGATCCTAGGGTCAGTTATATTGCTCTCTAAGGTTTTCCAAGGCCAGTGTTCTCCCTGATTTGTCCCTCCACACACATAACAATTTGTTACTTTTAGCATTTTTGCTATATTTTCAGCAAGGTTCACAAACAGATTTTTAGCAACTGTGGGAATTTCATATCAGACTCCTGTTTCCATTTCATGGTAAAATGAGTTGAATAACAAATGATGTTGTATGGTTTGACTCACTTCCTGATGATAAAATATATGGACTATGGCTCCTGGATCGTAACCAGAGGCCCAGATCTTGATTCCGAAATTTGTTATCCCTCTCCAATTTTTTCAAAATTTTCCCAAGATGTAAAATCTATAATTGTTAGATTGACCAGTGTACAGTTATAAAGTCCACAGTTTGGGCTCGCCTTTATTTTTTCCAATTTGCCTTTCAGACTATTAGACTCATAGGGGCTATTAGACTCATAGCCCCAGTCAGCAGTTGCCCAACACACAGCTTCCCATGTCATTCCACATAGGTAGTTCCCGTGGACCCCGGATGCAAGATAAGAATGTTTCATACACATGTATTTCTCGTTTTTTCCATGTTGTTTCCTCTGATATTTATTGCCACAGTTAGTGTAATAGTCCCTATCAACCGCTTGGCAGACATCAAAAATAACCAATATCGGGGATTTAGGATCACAGATCTGATTACTTACTGCCAAAGTTTCCAATCCGTTGTATTTGTATGTCTCTGCTTTCAATTCTATCCAATACAGAGTTGGAGGTATTTCAGGATCATAGCACGTGATCTTGTTGGTTTGAAGATGCTTACAGAGTTTATATTTGGTTTGGTTATATATGCAATCACCCTTGATCTGCCCTTTACATTCGTAGTGAGTATGGTAGACCAATGTATGGGAGACTCTATCACCTTGCATTGTTATAGCAATACACTCACTGCAATGGTTGGAAGAGGAGTCCACACCTTCCCACAGGGTTCCAGTCAGGACCCATACCAAGAGAGGTCCGGTCAGGATCATAATGCTCAGCGGTCACCGCCCCAGGGGTTGCAGCCCTCAGCAGACCTTGTCAGCTGCAGCACCGATTCCCTCCGGCCTTGCCCTCTCCGGCTTTTACAGGGGTGTGCCTCTCTCTCTCCTTTGAACATGAGAGGAATTATTTTACTCAGTACTGGACTTCCAACATGAACAAGTGCTTGTAAAAGGTGAGGAAAAGCAGGTTCCTTCAGCTAAAAGATAACGTCTGCTCTCTGTACGCTGATCAATTAGAATTTACCTTTTTACAGAAGCCAGTGCGAACTTCCCTCAGCCATCACACTAAGTCCTTTTAAGGGTAAGTTTGGTATTTCCAGGTTCAGTTATGACCCTCCATTCCTTTATAGGTCCCTTCACCTTTAATGCATGTGTCCATCCCTTTTCAGCAGTCCCAATCACCGTTTCTGTAGTTAAAAAGAACTAGAAATGGACCTTCTCATTGGGGGTTAAGGCTATCTTCTTTCCAGCTTTTTACCAGCACTTTGTCTCCCGGCTGAATGTTGTGTATTGCAAAGTCCAAAGGGGTGCTCTGGGCTAATAGCCCTTTAGCCCTGAGCTTCTGCATATTTTTATTCAATTCTATGATATAAAGTTGAATAGTCATATCCTCCAATTTAGGATGATCTATTGGCAACCTTTGGGTACAAGGCATCCCATATAACATTTCAAAAGGTGAAAATCCAGTTCCTGAATTTGGCATAGTTCTGATATTACACAGGGCCAGGGGAAGACATTTTATCCATTACATCCTTGTCTCAATAATAATCTTGGATAACTGATGTTTTAGAGTCTGATTGATTCTTTCCTCTCTTCCAGAACTTCGGGGATGCCAGGGAGTGTGATAGTCCCACTGGATTCCCAAAGCTGATATAACATTTTTTAAGAACTTTTGATGTAAAATGAGATCCTTGATCTGAAGCTATTACCTTAATTATTCCGTATCGGGGAATGATTTTCTCAAGTAGTTGCTTTGCTACTGTCTGAGCTGTGGCTCTTGTAGCAGGGAATGCCTCAACCCAGTGGGTTAGCTGGTTAATGATCACTAAAAGATACTTATAACGTCCCACCTTTGGTAATTCAGTAAAATCCACCTGTATCCTTTCAGAAGGTTGATGAGCCAGAGGCATCCCTCCTTTTGGAGTTTGTCTTATTTGTTTCTTATTAATTTTCTGACAGATTAAACAACCCCTCTTTTTGGTGTCTTCTCTCCCACATCCGCATTCCTGCTTGTCTTATCATAGATCTTTCTTCGGCTGTAAATAATATTCCTAAAATAGATTGCATTTCCTCCCAGGTATAGGTATTAGGACATAGGAACTGATCTAATTGTTCAGAGACTCCTAAATGGTTGTCTAGTAAACAGCCTATTTCCTTTTTAAGGAGTCTCACTTCCCCTGTATTTAAAGGTACTGTTACAAATCCAATTCCTCCTGTATGTCCTCTCATCGGTACCTCTCAAAGGGGAGATAGGGACACTGCTTCTTCTTTTTCATTAATCTTATCCCTCTCTCTCTGTACGATTTTACTCCTGGTGTGACTAGAAGGAGGAGACGGTGGGGGAGCTGACGGAGCGGGGTCA
The DNA here is from genome assembly GCF_018691265.1 of Tyto alba. Lineage (NCBI taxonomy): Eukaryota > Metazoa > Chordata > Aves > Strigiformes > Tytonidae > Tyto > Tyto alba. The sequence goes on along the minus strand of NW_024881282.1, from coordinate 28,148,129 downwards.
GGAGGCAGTTGGGGATTTCTTTGCTTTCAAAGGAAATAATGAATGGAAAGCCATGGAAGAGGAAGTTACAAAACCAAAACCCCTTGATCTTTTGCTTGCAGGATCCCTCATTACCACACAGTCTGTAAGCTTTCCCCATTGCTCATAGTAACTTCTCAAACTTTCCTCTGGTGTTTCAAAGCTTAAACCCCCAATAAACAGTTTGCGGAACTGCTCCTTTTCCCTCCAGTCGCTTTCTCTGTCGCCGTGCAGCATCCTCCATCTTTTGGACGCCTGACGCTGTGCTGAGCTAGCTCCCCGTTGGAGAGACGTCTTGTCCCCCCCGTCCTGTGCTGGCGGTGACGATGGGAGGAGGTTGCAGCTCGCGCAGAGGTGGCGGCGAGCACTCTGCCCCATCAGCCACTGGCGCGCAGTGCTCAGCCAGCCCAGCCCAACTAGCCGCCGCGCTGCCACTCCCACCCCCTTTCTGAGATGGCCAGGAACCCCAGTCCTTAAGCATTGTCCCAAGGGGACTATCTGGGGGGATATTTGTCAATGCTTTTTCCTTCATTTTTTCCCTTTTTAGATTTTGAACCCTTTTCAGATTTTAACTTGTTTTGGCCCATTTTAGGAACTTTGTGGCAATTCCTATCACCCTTGCAGGGGGTTGGATCCGAGGAGTTGAATCCCTCACCCACCCACACGTCCCTTGGTAATTTTTTACGGCAATTCCTCTTGCCCTTGGTTACCAGTAAGAGTGTCTTGCGGGTGGTTGAACCCTTCACCCACCCACGTGTCCCCTAGGAACCGTGCTCCCATCCATGAGTCCTATAGGATCCACTTCGGCCCTTCGCCGGCCAAATCCCTCGTGGGAGTTTGGAACTGCGGTTAGAAGACCTCCGCACTCGCTTCGGAACTCAAATCCTGGCTCTGAAACTACTTTTGTTTTCAGAATGAGGTTCTGTCTCAGTCACGCTCTCACATACAAGCAACCGAATCCCACCCAACCAAACGGAATCCCTTATACTCATGACTCCATCATCTTTCATTCAGGTCTTCGTGCACCATAATTACGGGTAATTTATACTGCAGTCTTTCCTTTGGAGCTCCAATTCCTTTGGCTATTGCCTCTCTTTTGTTCGTTGATCACCAGAGATTAACCCGGACTGATGCTTCTTGAGCCACAACTTGTAGGGCGCCCCCTGAGAAACAACAATTCAGGAAACCACTTGGAGATCATGTAGGGGTCACCAAAGTGTTATAAATGAATGAAGCCAATCTTTATAAAAAGTATATAATTTTATTTGGGTTCAATCAATTTAGGGTGAGAAGCAATAGGCAAAACAGCTCTGGGTGCGCGGAGAGCCTCAGCTCCGCCACAACGCACCCACATCATTCTCCTGGAGAAACTGGCTTCTCATGGCTTGGACGGGTGCACTCTTCGCTGGGTAGAAAACTGGCCGGATGGCCAGGCCCAGAGAGCTGTGGTGAATGCAGTGTTAAATCCAGTTGGTGTCCTGTCACAAGTGGTGTTCCCCAGGGCTCAGCACTGGGGCCAGTTCTGTTTGATATCTTGATCAATGATCTGGACGAGGGGGTCGAGTACACCTCCTGTAAGTTTGCAGATGACACCAAGTTTTGGCGGGAGTGTTGATCTGCTGGAGGGTAGGAAGGCTCTACAGAGGAATCTGGACAGGCTGGATTGATGGGCCAAGGCCAACTGTATAAGTTTCAACAAGGCTCAGTGCCGGGTCCTGCACTGGCGTCACAACAACCTCACACAATGCTACAGGCTCGGGGCAGAGTGGCTGGAAAGCTGCCCAATGGAAAAGGACCTGGGGGGTGTTGGTGAACAGCTGGCTGAATATGAGTGGGCAGTGTGCCCAGGTGGCCAAGAAGGCCAAGAGCGTCCTGGCTTGTATCAGCAGTAGTGTGGCCAGCAGGACTAGGGCAGTCACCAATCCCCTGTTCTCGACACAGGTGAGGCTGCATCTCAAATACTGGGTTCAGTTTTGGGCCCCTCACTACAAGACAGACATTGAGGTGCTGGAGCGTGTCTGGAGAAGAGCAACAAAGCTGGTAAAGGGTCTGGAGAGCAAGTCTTATGAGGAGCGGCTGAGGCAACTGGAGGCGTTTAGCCCAGAGGAAAGGAGGCTGAGGGGAAACCTGATCGCTCTCTGCAACTACCTGAAAGCAGGCTGTAGCGAGGTAGGGGGTCGGTCTCTTTTCCCAGGTAACAAGTGATAGGATGAGAGGAAACGGCCTCAAGTTGCACCAGGGGAAGTTTAGACTGGATATTAGGAAAAATTTCTTCACCGAAAGGGTTGTCAAGCACTGGAACAGGCTGCCCAGGGAAGTGGTGGAGTCACCATCCCTGGAGGTATTTAAAAGACATGTAGACATGGTGCTTAGGGACAGGGTTTAGTGGTGGGCTTGGTAGTATTAGGTTAATGGTTGAACCTGATGTTCCTAAGGGTCTTTTCCAACCTAAATGATTCTGTGGTTCTTTGATCCATTTTAAGCTGCCAACACTCTGATTGAGTACCAGCGTTTGACCAACTGCATGAGAAGATTGTAGGGGACTCACAGACTTTTCTACCAAACCAAGGCTCCTGTAAGCTATATACGGATCAAAGCACTCCTTTAGTTTGAAAGATTGACTTAAAGTTATCACGTTTTGCAACACTCCCAACTTCACTTGTCTTCTATCACGTTCTCAGGTATCTTATTCTCTTTTCCCTATACTACTTTTCGTCGTATTCAACCTCCTTCCTTTTTTTAAGTGGCAAAACCAGAAGTTTCATAGTGTCTCAGAATGGTTTTGGTCTGAAGGGACCTTTAAAGATCATCTGGTCCAACCCCCTGTCATGGGCAGAGACATCTTTCACTAGAACAGGTTGCTCAAACCTCCATCCAACCTCACCTTGAACACTTCCAGGAATGGGACATCCACCACTTCTCTGGTGACTTGTCCCAGTGTCTTACCACCCTCATTGTAAAAGAAAAATTCTTCCTTATATGCAACCTAAATCTACCCTCTTTCCATTTAAAACTGTTGCGCTTGTCCTATCACTACAGGTCCTAGTAAAAAGGCGCTCTCCATCTCTCTCATAGGTGCCCTTTACGCTTTGAAAGTCTACAGTAAGGCCTCCCCAGAGCCTTCTCTTCTCCATGTTGAACACCACCAATTCTCTCATCCATTCTTCATGAGAGGTGTTCCAGCCCTCTGATCATTTTCATGGCCATCCTCTAGACCCACTCTTACAGGTCCATGTCTTCCTTTTGATGGGACCCCCAGAACTGGATGCAGGAGAGGTGTCAGGAGAGAAGAGTAGAGGGGGAGAATCACCTCCCTTGACCTGCTGGCCATGCTTATTTTCATGCAGCCCAGGATAGGGTGGGCTTTCTGGACTGTGAGTGCACATTGCCATTTCATGTCCAATTTTACATCCACCAGTACCCTCAAGTCTTTCTCCGCAGGGCTGCTCTCAAACCATTTATCTCCCAATCTGTGCTGCTATTGTGGTTTGCCCTGACCTACATGCAGGACCTTGCACTTGGTCCTGTAGAGCTTCAAGAGGTACGTATCGGATCACTGCTCATGCCTCTCAAGGTCCCTCTGCTCCACTCAGCTTGCTGCCATCTGCCACCTTGATGAGGATGCACTCCCACTGCCTGTATCATTAATGAATATACTGAACACTATCAGACCCCCGAGGGACACCACTTGTTACTGTTTTCCATTTGAGACATTGACTACAACTCTTTCAATACAGCCATCCATCTGATTTCTTACACATGTAACAGTCCATCCATCAAACCCATATCACTCCAATTTAGCATCAAGGATGTTGTGTGGGACCCTATTAAAAGCCTTGTAGAAGTCCAGGTAGATGACATCAGTTGCTCTTCCTTATCCACCAACTCAATCTCTCCATTGTAGAAGGCCAACAGACATTCAGGTATGATTTGCCCTTGATGAAGCCATGTCGGCCATCTCTAATCATGTCTCTGTCTTCCATATGCCACAGTTATGTCACATAACTTCTGGGAGGAACTGTTCCATGATCTTTTTGAGCACAGAAGTGAGGCTGAATGATCAGTAGTTCCCAGGGTCCTCGTTTTTACTCTTTTTTAAAATGGGTATGATGTTTCAATTTTTCCAGTCACTGGGGACTTCATCTGACTGCCATGGCTTTTCAATTATGATGGACAGTGACTCAGCACCTACATCAGCCAGTTGCCTCAGGATCCTGGAATGCATCTTGTTGAGTCCCATGGACTTGTGTACATCCAGCTTCCTCAGATCATCTCAAACCAGATCATCCCCTACCATGGTAGGTGGGAAGTACCCACCACTCTGGTAGGTGCGAACACTCACTTTGTAGTTTGTGAATACAGAAGTATCACAGCTTTGGACTGCATGCCCCAGGTTCATTAGTTTAAAGTATGATTCACTAACTCAGCCAATCCGCCAGCAAATATTATTCTCATCTCTCACCAGTAATCTGTATCTGGTATGAACACCCCATGATCATTAAACTTAAACGTCAATCTTATTTCATAGTTTAAGCCCACCAAATGCATTAGTTTTTATACGGCAATGCCATTCTCCTTTTGAAAAAGAAATAATAATCTGATGTTGCCTAAGTGAAATTGATAAGGATTTCTATTGTCTAGAAAACCCAATGATGGAATATGATTAATTAAAATTTTGATATTTCCAGCCTTCCTACAGGACACGCATTCTGCCACCTGCTCAGCATCAACAAGACACTGTAGAACTACGGCAGCTCTTTTTCCAGCCTGGCACAATATACCTCGGTAACGGAGTACACTGAACCTCAGAGGGAGGTTAACCTTACTTGTGGTGCCAAACGAAACTAACGGTCTGCGAACATTTACAGACATTCTTGCCTACTTCAGAAACCCAGCTACCAGACAAAAGAATGCATTCTGCACCTAGAAAATACTGAAATCAGAACTCTCTGAAAACATTTGAGATTTAGTTCGAATTCCTTTCTAATGAGGGGGGAAACATCGGGGAAGTTGTTTTCTTCCCCTGTGAGCTCATTTATGCTTGCCCATACAGCTATTTATTGGAGGAGAACTTGGCATAGGGCTGGAGTGAGACCCCTGTGAATTGCTGTGCTCACTGACTCAGGCTGCAGAAGAGAAGTAAATAAATAAGAGTTTGTAAAAAAAGTCTCGTGTAGCACCAAAGAGGGCCTTCTTCAGAAACCAATGCCTCTATAGGTAAAAATGTGGATTAGATTAGTTTCTAATTAATTCTCAGGTTCTCTGTCCTCTGCTTGGACAGGTGCTGACTGCAGATCTCTCTCTACTCAGCAGCTCTAAGGCTGGCTATCCCAGCAGGAGCAGTGGGGGACAGTAGCCAAGTAAACCAAGGCCTGCGCCCTGTCCTTTCTGTTACGTCAGTAAACCTTAAGGAGCATAAAAGATATTCCTCGGATAGCAAAAGTGTTATGCAGTAAAGGGTTGTGTTGTGCAGCAGGAGAGGTGCCATTTCAGATCTGAGGTTAAAAAAGCTGCTGCACAACAGGGCAACTCCCTGAGTTGCCTTCACCAGCAAATCAGCAAAGATTTTCCTTCTCCGGAGAGGTGGGAACAGGATCTCACAAGCGGATTCCAGCTGTGCCTCAGTGTAGCAGTTAGCTCGTCTTTAACTTAAAGGTATGAACGCCCACCAACTGAACCCGGGAACAACATGGCGTCCCGTAACCCCCTCATGCACGACTGCAGCTCCCAGCATGCCCTGGGGCGCGCCTGCTGCTGTCTGACCCCGCGGGGACACTGGGCGTGAGATGGACAGAGGGCTGAGGAGATGGACAGAGGGCTGAGGAGATGGACAGAGGGCTGAGGAGATGGACAGAGGGCTGAGGAGATGGACAGGGGGATGGGACATGAATCCGAGAAAAGTAAGAAGAGGTCTCCCGCAAGCGGAAGGGCCAGTTGTAAAAGGAAAACAGGAGACTTAGCAATTCAGGGGTGTCAGCCTGTGTAAAAAGATACCAGATCTGCTCTGTTCGGGTGATTTACGGATGAAAGACTTCACAACTAAGGGTTGTAAAGCAGGTATGTTTATTCGGCGCCGGGCACATGGGGGATCGCTCCGCCACAACAAACATGTGCGCTCCCCTGCCGCTCTAGTCTTGCTTATATGTTACAAAGTGTTGCATATTCATGAGACTCCTATACATATTCATAACCTATTCCCGCCTACCCTCGCTTCTTATTAGAATTAGGTCTCCTCCTCCTTGCGGCTGCGCAGTGAGTTCCTTTGGTCCTGGGCAGGGGTCGTGAAGAGCTGGGCAGTGGTCGTGGGAGGAGGTATCTCCTCTACCTCACTGCTGAACTTTTCATCCTGAATTCCTGCGCAGCCTCTGTCGCCTCCTGGACCCGGGCTAAACCGCAGAGCTGGTTTGTGCCGGTTGTGAGGTGATCTTTTGCTGATACACACTTATTTAGGGAAAGGAAAGGGGGCCCTGTTTTGAACGGGAAGTAAAGGCAGAGCAATACAAACAATGTATCTTGTCTCGTGCAAGCATGATACCAAATTCAGCTAATATCCCATTTCACGGGAGTGATAGCTACCTTTAGAGCCATTGGGGCTTCTTGTCAGGTGAACTTAAGCATTAATTAAGGAGCGTAAAAGATACTCCTCGGCTAGCAAAAGCAGAACGGGATGAAGGGGCTTGACATTTTCAGAACTGCTCTCCCATATATTATAACTACGTAGCGTGAAAAGTTTTACAAGAGGTTCCCCGTTCTGGACCTCGCTACTCTCTTCCAGGGATCTGTCTGTGCCCAGCGGGCAGCAGCCAAGTTGCCCCAGGGGAGCCCCCAGGGTCTCCCCACCTTGCTCAGCCCACTTTGAGGTCAGAGCTGCCACTGTGACGTCAGAGCTGGCCGCCTATAAAGCCCCGTGGTGCTTCAGAGCCACGTGGCCATTGCCGTGGGCAGGCCACACTGCTGGAGCCGAAAGCCTGCCTTTGCCCAGAGATGGCAAGGAGAAGGACGCAGCAGAGAAGACCCCAAGGTGCCTCCAAAGGCTCCCTGGGGAACAAGGCCGACCCACAGACAGCAGGGGAGGCAGCGGGGCCGAGCAGCTGCCAGAACAGTAGGTACGAAGTGGGCCGCTGCCACCCGGGGCGTCAGGTCGGGCTGGTAGCAGGGACGCAGCCTGACGCTGCCAGTGGGTGGTGGAGCAGCATGGGGAAGCCGGCAGGGGCTTCTGAAGAAGAGCCTCACGGCTTGCAAAGCCCCCCTGCTAGAGGATGGGAGGGTCGCTCGGCTGAAAGCCCGGCTGCCTCTCCTGGCCAAAAGCCGGTGCGCAGCAGGGGCTTTTGGGGAGGCAGTGGCCTTGTGCTGCAGGGGTGGGAGCCCAGCCCGGCTGCATGGGGAGGTTTCTCTGCACGGGGAGGCCGAGACCCTGGGACCTGAGACTGGGCCCCTCTGGACACAGACGCCTAGTCCCGCTTGGCTGAGGGGGGCACCTGTGTGGGCAGGAGAGGGGTTGGGAGACCACCAGCACCCCCCAGAGAAGCGGTGGGGGGGCCGTGGTGGTGGCCAGCAGCCTCTGCTGCCGCCAGCTTGCTTCCTCTTCTGCCACCACAGGCCTCTAAAGCAAAGCACAAAGGGCGGGGAAAGGAGAGGGGGGACCCCTGGCATCAGCCCAGCTGGGCTCTGCCCTCTCTCCCTGCAGCTGGGATGCCCCCTGGGAGCATTCCCGAGGCTGACCTCTGGCAGAGGCCTCAGCTTACGCAGCGTGGGGGGGCGGCTCCCACGCGGGCATCAAAGCTCGGGCACTGCTCATGCTGTGGCCGTGTTCACAGGGAGAAGCTAGAGCAAAGCCCCTCGGCAGCTTCACTCCCACGCATTTATAAATGCTGGAGGCCCTCAACTTTGGTTGCGGTAGGACAAACTGCCACGTAGCCAGGCGCTCGGGTGCAGAGCCACGCCTCTGCAGGGGAAGGGTTTTTCTCCAGCTCGGGCAAGAGACCGTGAAGGTCTGGGAGGGCTCTGGGAGGACAGCCAGAGAAGGCTCCTGTGCTTCCCAGCCGTGCCGAGAGACAGCCCTACAAGAGAGCTGTGTGGTTGCAAGCGAGAACAGGCCTGCTCTCTCAGCCAAAGAGAGAGCAGGGTCCACCCCAGAAAGACTGCTGAAAAGCGGCCTTCATTTCCTCGACCTCTTTACTTCCCGGGATAATTTTCACTCCCTTTTGGAAGGCGCTCCTGGAGCCCTTCCTCTGGGGAAGAGCTGGCGGCAGCATTGAACGGCGTGGATGGAAATCGTGTTCCTCCTGGCCGCTGCTCTGTCAGCTCTCTGCCAGCAGCAGGCTTCCAAAACAGTGGCTTTTCGGCCTGAAAACAAAAATCCACCTGTGAAGGGGTTTGCCTGATCAAGACTTGCCTCATTGACAGACACAGGACTCCCTCTTTTTCAGGCAAAAGATGGCCCTGCAGAGGAGGAGGTTCTTGCAAGTCTTCTTCCTGTTGCTCCCAGTGGCTCTTGGTGAGTTTGCATGAGCAAACACGCTGGATGCCAGCTTTCTGCTGGACAGCTTTCCTCCTGGGCCAGTATGTGTGCAAAGTCCCGTGGGCCAAGTGCTTCCTGAGTGTGTCCTTGACTGGGACTTGGTTTTGGACTACCGGTAAGACTGGTAGTCTCCCAGCCGTGCGGCTGCTTGGACCGCTGGACCAAACGGCTTGCTTAGCCTGCAGGTCTGTGAGGGAAGGGTGTAGGTATTGCCAAGCCTGGACTGGGGCTTCCCAGATGGGCCGTGCGGGGAGGACTGGTGGGGAGGTACCTCTCCTAGCCCATGCAGCCTGGTCTCGGTGCTCACGGAAGCAGTGGGGGGAAGTGGGGAACGGCTCTGGGGCAACGACCACACCTGAGGGTCATGGCTGCGCAACTGTTGCCTGAAGCTCGGGGTGACGGCCCCCGGTCAGAGGCACATCCTCTCTCGGCACCCCACATTCCCCACCTCCTCAGCTGTCCTGCTGCCCCACCCCCAAGGCGCCAGGGAGGAGGCAATGCGACTGCAGGCATCGCTGGCAACCCCAGTCAAATAACTGTCTCTTGGTGATGTGAATTGCAGCTGCAGGTGTTTACTGCGGGACCTCGCTGCCAGCATGGACAGTGTGGGCAAAGGGACTGATGGAGGTCAGTGACTCTGGCGGGCCAGGCACCTCCTGCAAAGGGAGCAGTTGCTGACAGTAGCTGGGTAACTCACGGGCTCTTCTGCTTCCATGCGGGGTGACCCAAAGAAGCAGCAGCTTTTGCCGTGTCTTCCTGGGGAAGCCTCTCCCGGGAAGCTCTGGCAGCACTGGCAGTGGGTAATCTAAGGGAGTGTCCTTCCCTTCCAGGAGCTGACACGTGTGTCTGCAGCACACCTGAAGACCTGGAGGTAAGAGGCGTTTCCTGAGCTGGAACTGGGTCTGTGCAGAAGAGTGTCGGCCGACCTTGTGCTACTCATTTTCCTAACAGCCAGGGCCCCTGTACTTCCCTCCTGCCTTTGCCTTTTGCTCAGCGTGGTGAGGAAGGGAAGCAGTGTGCAATGCAGGGAAAGCACGTGTGTGTCTCCTCCTTGCTGAGGTCAGACTCTCCCCTCAGGGGATGGGCCGCTCTCTGACAAGATCTGCTCTCCTCTTCCTGCAGGAATTCGGACCCTTTGTTGGAGGAGAATATCCGAAAGTTGATAGAGGAGGTGGCTCAGCTGAGGGCAGAGATCAGCAGTGCAAAGAAGGTGAGCCAGCATTTTGGGGGAGAAGGCTTGGCTGGGCAGAAGCCCCCTGAGAAAGCACTCCTTGGGGTTGTTGTTGGGCTCAGACTGCTGACCCCGGCAACCAGCCTTTGCCAGGGGCTTGCTGGGTGAGCTCCTGTGCTGTGCGGGCCCTTCTCCAGGCCCAGTTTAACCTGGACGCTTCAGGCAACGGAGGACTCCCAACAACCTTCCCCGGGCACGCTGGCACCTCGGGCTGCCCTGGCCCCGGGCCCCTGCAGCCGTGGTGAGACCCAGACATGCTCACGGGCTCAGCCGTCTCTGGCAGAGCCTGAGCCCGTCTCCGGGCGGAGCTGGAGACCATGGAGCATGGGGACGAGGGGCTGGGGACCCTTCTCAACCCACCTTGGGGCGGTGGCCGTGGCCGCCGTGGCCACAGATACCCTCGTGGCTCACGTCAGCAGCAGCGCGTCTCTCGGCTCTGCGGACAAGGCTCGCCTTGCGTCTCTGACACTGACCCTTCCTTTGCCTCTGTGCACACTAGTAGCCATGCTGAACTGCCCGCTGACACACGGTGCTTTTCTGTGTCATTCACAGCTTTCCCGAGATAACCAGGCAGCGTCCAAGACGGCATCTGACGTGTCTATCTCAGACTGGGCCCTGAAAAGCTCTGGTATGGACACAAGCAGCCCCGTCTCTTTGCCCTGCGCTTTTCTGCAGCACTCCCCAGAGGAGGCTGCTCCAGGGGGGATGCTCTCCAATGTGGGGGGCCTAAATGCTTCATGGTGTCCAAGAGGAAGGCTGTGGAAGAGTGGCTCGCCAGACTCCCTCCCAGTCCTGCCCTTGGGTGCCTCTGGCGCTGCCCCTGCACACGTTCCTGTGCTGATGGAGGGGCTCTCTGCCTCTCCACTGCATTTGGAGAGGGAACGGCTGGGCCAGCATTTCCTGTCGTTCTCTTTGTGGTGCTGTGAGAGGAGCAGTCACACTAGGCACACAGGATGCCGTCATTGCCCTGCGCAGATGGCCACCCCCACCAACGTGGTGATGAGAACAGGACTGACAGATGTGGCACCAGAAATAGTGTCTGAGCACCCAGTCCTCCTAGTCTGTGGCCTCTTGGAGTCATCTGCTCTCCCTCCCTTACAGGTGCCACCATTGACAGTGCGGAGAACTTCCAAGACCTACACCTGCAAAGAGAATTGGGGCTACAGGGTTCTGCAGTTCTTTCCTGCCAACAACCCTTCTGATACTATTTTGCAGGTGTCGTAGCAGAAATCACTAAGTGCTGGTTTGTTTCCTTCCTTCCCGTGAAGCTACTGCCCCTCAGGGGCTCTGCCCTCAGTCCAGGGCAGTACTGCTCAAGCCCACAGTGCTGATCCTGGTTCCTGAAAGCAAAGCTCGAACACAGGGCTGGGCTCGTTAGAGATCGGTGGCTCCGCTCAGGAGAGGAACAGAGCGGAACTGCTGCATCTTCCCCACAGACCTGTGTCACAGCTGGGTGAAAGACGTTCTCGCTGGTGACCCCGCTTCCATACTCGTCCCTAACAGTGCCTTTTCACGGGGCGGGTGGGGGGAAGCCGGGAGGTGGGGGGTGCCCTGCAGAGCCACTGGGCAAAGCGGTGTTTCTGTAAGGCCCCGGACTAGGGTGAGTTCATAACCGGTATTCTCCTCTCTTCCGTAATACCGAGAGCCCTCTTGGTCAGGCAGGGAACGTGGCCTCCTGCTTCTGTCCATTTCCTCACAGGCGCCTCACGTTTGAGCTGCAATAGACGCCACAGACACACCGGCGCCTACGCTTCAAGCTGTGTGAGCAGTTACTGTGTTGGCCCCAAAGCTCTCTCACGCCTCATTGCTCTTGCTTTCCGGTTGCAGCCAGATGTTTCTCCGGGAAACTGCTGGCCTTTACAAGGGCATCAGGGCCAGGTGGTCATCAGGTTTCCAGCACGAGTCCATCTGACTGCCGTCAGCGTGCAGCACATCTACAAAGAAGCTTCTCCGCCTGGGACCGTCACCAGCGCCCCCAGAGACGTCGCTGTCTTCGTAAGTCTCTGCTGGGTGCTTCTGGCTGGCATCTGGCCCTGGGGGAAAGCCATGACAGGGACCGACTTGCTTTTGGGCATCCTCTGAGCCTTGTGTCCCGCTCTCTCCTGAGCGCTGCAGTGCCCCAGTGGGATACTTCAAGGGCTCCAGAGGTTTCATCCCTCTCAAGACTTATGCTGGACAAAGTACCTCGGGGTTCTTGACCAAAAGCCTCAAGGCGCGGAGACTGAGCTCCACGCCAGCCAGTGCTAAACTACTGTGAGAGCCCCAGGAGAGGCTGGGTAGATAACAGGGCTGATCCAGCCCATACGTGCCCTCCTTTGTCGGGACAAGTCTGAACCGCTCTCCTTGTGCTTTGCCCCTGAGGGAGTGGATGCGGACGGAGAAGAGGAAACTCTGCTTGGGACGTTCACGTACAACGTGGAGAAAGAGGCCATTCAGACCTTCCCTCTGAAGGTACAGTCCACGCACGGGGACAAGATGCCAGGGAGCAAAACAGGCTTGCCTGCAAAGTCCATGGCAGGAGGAGTGTGAACGCCTTCTCCCTGGGCACGGGGGCCTGGACCACCACCACTGAGAGAGACCTGGCGGGGCTGGGAGGGCTGAGTAGCATTTAAATGGTGGCGGTAGCAAAAGGGGAGCAAGGGCAGGGTCACGCCCATGGGAGCACGAGTCCTGAGAGATCCCTGGCTGCAGCCACTTCTTCAGCAGAGCCAGCTGCGCACGCGGCCGCTCCACCAAACAATGTCTTGGTGCCATGGAGAAACAGAGACGGCCAGTGGCAAAAGCTGCCGGGCGGCACGGTCGCTCCATCCTGTGGCCTGCTGGCAGGCTGGACAGTGGCCTCCCCTCCCAGCACAGCATGCCCCTTCTCTCCTGGTGCTCTCCGGCCTGCCAGGAGGAAGGCAAGCAGAGCGGGCAGCGGGAGCTTGGTGGGGTTGCACACCAGCTGCCCCACGCAGAAGAGCACCTCCCCAGCACCTCTGTTTAGCGCAGAGCCAGCAGCAGAGGGAAGGGGCAGACGGAAGGGAGACGCAGGCCCCCAGCCGGGCCGGCATGCAGAGGATGCCAAGTGCTTTCCCGCTTTCCGTGTCCCCAGCCTCCCCAGCAGCCCCAGTACCAGCAGCGAGCGCCTCAGATGGGGGCAGCTGCTCCCACCCCCGTTTGGAGCGTGTTCCTGAGCAGGAGCAGGGGTGGCAGGGGAAGATCCCTGCCTTGGTGCTCTTAACACCTCCATTTCCTTTTCCCTCCTTCCTTCACAGAAGGCACCGTTTCCCAGAGCCTTTTCATATATCAAGCTTCTTGTGGAGAGCAACTGGGGAAACCCAGCGTACACCTGTATTTACCGAGTGGAGGTTCACGGGATGATGGAACAACCGGAAAGCCTCAACTGAAACCAGAGAAGGACAAAAATAAAAAAGAAGAAAAGCAGAGGGGAATAAAGAAATGATGTGGCAGTTCAGATCAGTGTAGAAGATTTGTCTCCAAAGTGTGGGGTTCGCAAGAAGACCCCTGTCCTGGGTTGAGTGAGTGGTGGAGTTTTTTGGTGGCAGGGGAGGGGGCTATCGGGGCGGCCCCCTGTGAGAAGCTTCTCGAAGCTCCCCCAGCTCCACGTCAGCTCCACTTCTGTTTGGGAAATTGAGCCAATCGGCTGCGCCTCTGCGATAACGTATTTAAGAAGGGACGTGGTGACGTGCAGTCGGACTTGGGAGGAGGAGTTGCTGCAGCTGCATGAACACCAAGGTCAGTGGAGGAACGGAGGAAGAAAGGAGGGGGGAGGTGTGCCGGAGCAGAGATCCCCCTGTATCCTGTGGTGAGACAGCAGGGCGCCCCCCCCCCTGCCACCCATGAAGATCTACGGTGGAGCAGACATTGATTTACAGCCTGTTGTTCCTGCTCAGCTGATCAAGGTTCTGTGCCCGAAGAAGGCCGGGGTCTCATGGGAAAAGGCAGCCCCGCTGCTGTAATTCAGTGCTGGGAGGATTGCAGCATGCGGGGGAGTCCCACGCCGGAGCAGCTCGGGAAGGGCTGCAGCCGTGGGAGAGAATCCAGTCGGAGGAAGTTAGTGACCCATGACGGAGCAGTGTGGGGAACGCTGTGGCCCATGGGAGGAATTCAAGTCAGAGAAAGTTTGTGGAGGACTGTCTCCTGTGAGAGGGGGACCACGATGGAGCAGGGGGGAACAAGTTTTGGACACTCCCCTCACCGAAGATGAAGGAAGTGGCAGCACTGACTGCACCCCCCATTCCCTGCCCCTGCGCCCCTGGGGGAGGAGGTAGAGATATCGGGAGCAGAGCTGAGCCCGGGAAGAAGGGAGGGGTGGGGGGAAGGTGTTCTCAAGATGTGGCAATGCTTCTCACTGTCCTACTCTGTTATGTGTTGTTAGTGTCTGTAATAAATGTATGTTCTTTTTTTCTTCCCCTAACGAGTCTGCCTTTTGCTCGTGATCATAAAAGGGGGATTTTTCCCCATCCCAGTCCTATCTTGAACCCCAAGCCTGGCTCTCTGTCCCTTCTCATTGCCGGAGGGGAAGGGAGAGAGAGCTGCTGCATTGTGGTTGGCTGCCAATCAGGCCTAAACCACGACAACCCCTCAGGGGGAGGGCGGGAACTGGCATCCCCACAGGGACACCGCGGGGGGGGGGATCCACGCAGGGATCCGGTGGAGGACACTCAACCTGCCACTCAGGGACCTGGTGGGGACCCCCAGCAGGGTCCGGGAGTGGACCCCCATACTCCACCCAGGCCACCCCCACAGGGACCTTGTGCAGGACCCTCGACTGCCCCACACAGAGATCCCCATCTTGGGGCCCTCGCCCAGGAACCCCCCACCAACCCTGCAGGAATCTCGCAGAGGCACCCCCACGGGGCTGCCCGTGGCAGGGACCCTTTGGGGATTGTCCCGTTCTGATATCGGGGATGTCCTGATTCGATATCAGGGAGGGTTCTTAAACGATCCCAAGAGCGAGATTAAGACACAAACGAGGTCAGATGCCGGACAACCTTGTGATCTTTATTAAACAAGCGGCTGATAAGAGTGATAGGACAGGGAGAAAAAGGAAGAGAAAGTCAGAAACCATAAGCTAGAAAACGGTAGAGATGCGGCAAGATTAATCACCACCAACACGATCCCGCGATGTCCCGTTGGCTCAGTCTCGGTGCAATCGATGCTGGTCCAAGCTCCAAGCTCCGCCGAAGTCCACGAGATGTTTTGGGAGCCCACACATGCACACACACGCACATGCACTCACACACACATATGCGCACGCACACACATACGCGCATACACACACGCACCAGTACAGAGTACGCAGTCCTTTTATCGCCTCAGTCCCCACGATTTCCCGGAAAAGTCCGCCCACTTCCACAGAGCTCATTGTAATATGTGCCGCCCCGTGGACCTCCATGCGCGCATGCCCCGGTGTTCATGGGGGTCTCGCTGGCGAGGGTCGGCCCACGGTGCCTTCAGCCTCTGCACATCTTCCTCGCCTCAATTTCCTCCCGACCCGGCTCGCGCGCAGGTGCAGTCTGGCTGGTACTGCCAGGGACGTTGTTATTTGCGCTTCGGGCAGACGTCGTGGTTTCTTCGGGGGCTACCCGTCTCCTTCAAGGCGTACTCTGTCGCATCAACAGGATGCGGAGGCCAGGAAGTGGTAGTGGTGCAGCAGCGATGTTGAGGCAAACAAAGTCCTACACAGTCTCCTACAGTAAGTACCTGGAAAGTGGAAAAATATCAGAAAAACACAGCAGTGTTTCAACTGGCTCCTACTTTTCCAAAACAGAGTTAATTCTGGCCAGGGCAAAGCCTGGGCAACACCTGCCAAGGAACTGAAAACCCAGACAGGGAAAAACAGCACTGGTCATAGCAGGTAGAACTGCTGGCCATCCACCACAGCCTGCATGTGTAAATAAATAGAAACCTGTGTATGTATATACACAAACACACATGCATATAGGTGAAAGAATGAGCTAGACTGAGACCGTGTCTGCTCTGCAGTGGACACATTCATTTAATTACATTCACTTTTATTCTTAATTTGTTTCCCCCCTCCCCTGAAATTGCCACCAAACCCCTTGTACCTCTCACTCCCAGAGTCAACTACAAGAAAAAAACACACACAGAGAAAAAAAAAAAAAAAAAAAAACAAAAAACCCAAGCAACCCCTGTGCTGTTGTCAAGATGTCTGTAATAAACTGCTACTGCTCTACTTAAGGAAAGCAAAGCTAAAGAGAACCCAGCCTCCCTGAGAATCCGAACCAGCCCCACAGCCAGTATCCAGCCCCACGGCCAGTATCCAGCCCCACGGCCAGCAATCCAGCCCCACGGCCAGCATCCAGCCCCACGGCCAGCATCGTTTCCCGAGCGAGGGCGGGAGCCAGCCGAGGAGCAGCGGTCCCCCCCCGGGCCGGCTGTAAGGCTGGGGTAGCCCTGGGCCACCAACACAAAGGCCGGGCAGGTGATGCAGAGACTTTTTTTGAAAAAAAAAAAAAGATTAAAATAAATCCACACTGTATTTCCTTCAGGGCCAGTACAACGATGCTCGCTGCCCCCCCCCGGAGGGGCAGTGCCCTACAAACGCACCTTCCTCGTGCCACTGCAGCAGCACAGCGCTGCTGCTGTCCGAGGGGCTCTCAAAGCCTTTGTAGATGTACTTCATCAGCAGGTCGACACCGTTCTTGTCCAGCGACTGCACCGCCTTCTCAGTATCGTTGGCTTTGAAAGAGATGAGGACCTTCAGGACAATACTTTCCGCGCGAGCCTGTCAACAAACAAGGCAAGGAAAGATACATTCACTCTTGAATAAGGTGTGTTCAAATATTACCCATCAATCCCATAAACAAAGCTAGGTATTTTTTTTTTTAAAACAATTCTAAAATCTGTTTGAATAGGGCAGTTTGCACACAAAGCTTGTGATGGTAATGTATAATGGATATGTCCTCCCAGTGATAAACAGCATAAAAGAGTTTAAGGCATTTGTCCTGCTCTGGGGTTTCTGCCCCTCTGGTGGCATTTGCAATTCGCCACCTATTACATGAGTTTACAGCTACACAATATAAATTTTCACATCGAAACCCAAGGTCTGGTAAACTCCAAAAGAATTAGAAGAATAAAGTACTTGCCACCAGAGCCTTTTCCATGCCTTTGCACTGTATAATGAGCTACAAGTATTCTATTCCATGCAAATGCCATTAGCCAGCCTGGAAGAGGTGACTGCTGGAAGCCACATGTTTTCAAGAGAGTCAGCTGTCCCAGGCACGCAGGATGCAACCTGGCAGCATTAATATTCTGCACTAATAACCCTTTGCAAGTTGATCTGGATGTCACTGCAAACCCAGGAACGTGTGTGGCATGATTACAGCGGCAGATTAGCCACGTAATCAGCAAAAAGCAGCTCTTCCTGTTCATCCATCACTAACTCGGGGAGGGTGAAAGAAAAAGGTCTTGGGTTTGTTGGACTTTTGAATGATTCCATTATAGAAATGCTTCAAGTAGCTTCCTCCTCCAGAAATTACAGGTGTTAGTGTTCCCGTTCAATTTTACATCCCACAGCTGCTTGGCTTAGCGAGACCCCACGTGAACAACTATAAGTAAAAACATAAAAGTTCCATGAGATCAAGTGAAAATGAAGCCAAACATTACAATTCAGTCACTCTGCCCTCTTCAATTCCACCTGTCTTCCAAGCATATTCTGAAATACATCAATACACATCTAATGGAAACAAGCCGTTAATGTGGGGACAAAGCTGCTCCATCTTTCGTACAGCACCATTTGTAACAAGCAGCTGGATCTCAGAACCCCCTCTAAAAACCCTCAGGAAAGGGCTGGGGCTAGCTGAAAAAAAAATCTCCACTGCTGGCCTGGTGAGCAGCACGGAAACGTGCCCGTGGGCCTCATCTCGAGCGGGGAGAGCAGACCTCCACAGGCGCTCACCAGTCAGGCAGTTCCACAGCTCATCTGCCTGTTCCTCTCGCTGCTGCAGTCAGGAGCCATTCCAGGTTTTTTCTGGGCAGATTCAGAAATACATGCAGGCAGCAGGCTCCTATAGTCTGTCATGGGGGGAGGGTTTGCATTTTCCGAGGTTTTAACGGCTTCATTTTGATTGGATGCAATAACCAGCAGTTCTTCCTTTTTTGTAGGTTCACGGTCTGGCGGAGCGAGCAGAGTTTCCTTAGTCAGAGGTGACAACTGCAGTTGTGGTTCCCCGACCGTTCGGCGCCGACTCCATCCGTGTGCTGCCAGGGCTGGGTCAGACACGGGCACCCGGCGGCGCGCGGGGTTAGCCAGGGCACGGCACCCACACCCAGCGCGGGTCGGGAGAGCGCGCCAAACCTCACCGAGCACCAGCTAACGGTGTACGGACAGGTGGCATCCGAGCTGCGGGATTTGGGGTAAAATTAAAACACCGGGTGTTTAGCAATCAGGGAATACCCTAAACCCAGCTTCCTCAAAGTACGCCCTGGCAGGGTTGGTGGGGTCAGGGTTACAGACACAGGGAAGGATTTTTAAGGAGTGACCCCTGAGTGAGTTTGCTGCCATTTCACCTTCACTGCCTGGTTCTTTGTGTTGATCGGAGGGTTCTTCAGAGCCGCCTGCAGCGCGGCCATCGTGTTCCCGGTGCCAGAGGGTTAAGGACCAGACACCGAGAATTCCCAAGTCGGCAGCAGCAGCCCCAGCACGGCGATGCCGCTCGACCGAAAACGCTTCGGGTTCAGCGGCTGCAACGCTTCCCTCAGCGGATCGCACGGATTACCCCCTTCCCGCCCTCCTGTCAGCACACGGACGGGCACGGACTGTTCCCCTAAAGCCAGCCCCGGCCTCACCCGCACCCCGCACCCCGCTCCCCGCCGCGGCCGCGCCTCACGGGACTACTTGTCGCCCGGCGGCGGAAGGATATTGTCGCAGGCGCGAGACCACCTCGCCCTCATCGGGCCCCGCTTGCCCGTCGCCTCCTTCCTCCTCATCCACGAACTTGTTCTCGTCGTACTCGCCCACGTCCACCCGGCGGAACCGCGCCGATGACACCGTGTGCTTCGCCATCACCGCCCCTCGGCCCCCCCCCCCCCGCCGCTCCCCCCGCGCAGCCGCGCGCTGAGGGGACGGGGCCGCTCCCGCCGCGCGCTGAGGGGACGGGGCCGCTCCCGCCGCGCGCTGAGGGGACGGGGCCGCCCAGCCGCGACGCCAAGGGGCGGGGCGGAGCGGCGGCTGCCATTGGTCGGCTGCCAGCGGGGGGCCGTTCCCCGGGCAGATCGGCGGCTCCCATTGGTCGGCGGCCAGCGGTGGGAGGGGCGTTGCCCGGGCGAGGGGCTCAGCGTCCGGTCGCCGTGGTTACGGACGCGGCGTTCCCGCCCAAGTCCCAGCGGTCGCGGATCGGGCCGGTGCCCCCAGACGCGGTCGCCGCCGGGCGCCGGGCGAGCGGGCGGGTCTCCTGGCCGAGCCCAGTCAGCGAGCCTTCCCCACGGACCCGGAGGCAGTGCGCCATGCCGTTCGGCATGAGACTAGATCGCTCTTTCCGACGGGTACGAGCAAGGCAGGAGCCCACCCCCCTCTCCTCACAGTCCCGGGGCGGGGGGGGGGGGGGGGGGGGGGGGCGGGGGACGGGGGGGCACGGAACTTGGGGGAGTGCCAACGGACGGGGTGCCCGGGCTCTGAGCGCGGAACTCCGAGCTCTAAACACCGCTTTGTTCCCCCAAGAGTTAAAAAAACAGCACTGGCTTCACGTTTCTTGTCAAAAAGAAGGGATCGCCCCCACACGCCAGCGCGGACGGCTGCCCGCGGCCGTGCCGGTGAGCGTTTTATCCGAAAGCGTAGAATGAGTATGGCCTAATTCAAGAAAGCTTTTCGAAAAAAGCGCCTAGGCGTTGTAAAAGTCAGCGATCCGGTGGATTCCACCACAGTTCTGCCTCTGCGATGC